>NC_052953.1:38288134-38503134 GCF_013358895.1 Oreochromis aureus
GGAATAAAAGTGGTGCAAATAAGTGTTTGTAAGATAATGATTACTCACCTTTCTTGCCTGTGTCCTCTTCAAGGTGTTTGGGCAAATGTTTCCCGGCGGTCCAGACACCATTTAAAGGTTCCGGGAGAGACCATTGGTAAAGAGAGTGTGGTGAATCTTTTTGTGCTTGGGTTTCTGGGTTTTTATAATATTGGGTTTGGTGTAAAATTAAAGTGTGATATATTTATTAATATAAAAATGTGAAATGTATTTGTGTTTATTTATTCTAATTGCTATATTGTATACTGTGGTGGAAGGTTGGGATTTAAGAATTTACCTGAGAGTGGAAGAATGGTTTAGTCTGTGACAGCTGAACATATTTAATCGATATATGTATTTTTTTGTCTGCTTATTCTGTTGGTTTTTGGTTTTTTGCCCTTTTTCCCCGTCCCTCTTCCCTGCTGTTTTTCTTTCCCTCTTTCTTTCTCCCCTTTCTTTCCCCCAGTTAAGTCTGTCCCGTATTCAGCAAGTGAAAATAAAATAAACAATAAAAGGTGAATCAAATGGACCATTACGGCAAGGCTGGGATGGTCCTTTTGGTAAAGTAAATCCGTTGGGCATCTTTCTTTGCCTTTAGACAATAATTCTGATGGCAAAAGAACCAAACGGGACAGGTTAAAAAAAAAAAAAAAAAAAAAAAAAAAACATATTTAAGGCTGCCGGTTGTCATTAGAAAGGATTGATTGTGCTGTGAAGAAGCTCGACCAGTTAATTGTTGTAAGGAGAGCTGTACAGCAAATAAATACTTTTTGTTCCACTACACTTGCCTTGGTCCATCTCACTGTGTTTCCAGCCGCTAAGGGCTGCCCTGTTACACCTTCTTTGTGTGATACATCTTTAAACTGCTTTTGTGGATTGCACGAACTTCTTGTCTTTAAGAAGGGGGACTCGAAAGTGTGCTCCAACTACAAGGGGGTCACACTTATCAGCTTCTGTGGGATGATCTATGCCAGGGTGCTGGAGAGGATGTCCACTAGTTGATCTTCGATTAAAGAGGAAAATGGGGTCCTGGTTGTGAAACACTGGATCAGCTCTTTATCTTCTCAAGCATAATTGAGTGTGCATGGAAGTTTGCATAGCCAGTCTACATGTTCTTTGTGGACTTGAAAAAGCATTCATGTCCCTCAGGGGATTCTGTGGGAGGTGCTTTGGGACTATGGCGTGTCTGACTTGTTGCAACGACCCGGCAACAGCTTGGTTCGGATGGCTGGCAATAAATCAGATTTACTATCAGTTGATGTTGGACTTTGACAGGGCTCCACCTTGTCACAGATTATGTTGATAATTTGTCTTGGTCTCAGTTAACTCAATTCAGTTTTATTTATACAGAGCCAAATTACAACAACAATCACGTTTTATATTGTAAGATAGACCCTACAATAATACATATGTATAATTTTTAAGGACAACCGTATAAAGTGGAAACAGCGGGCAGAAGATTTTCACTGTAAAAACCTCAGAATCTCCTCTCTGATTTTTGTCGATGACTTGGTTCTTTTAGCTTCATCAGTCGGTGGTCTCAAGTTCTTACTGGAGCAGTTCACAGGCACGTGTAAAACTGTGGGAATAAGAATTGGCACCTCCAAGTCTGAGGCCACGAAGGATGGAATTCCCACTCCAGGTCAAGGACGAGTAGATATCTTTAAGTATCTCAGAGTTTGTCGTGGTAAAGAGAGATAAGCAAAGCTGATGATTCACTGGCTCCTACCTTTACTTGTGGTAATTAGATCACAGATGCAAGCAAGGGATACGTGCTTTCTCCAAAGGTTGGCTAGAGATAGGAGGAAGAATTCAGTCATTCGAGAAGGAGCTCCTGGTCGTCCTCATTGAAGGGACCCAGTTGAGGTGGTTTGGGCATGTCCTACTGGGAGGAGGCTCCAGAGCAGATAAAGGCCCAGGATAGACCCTGGTAAAAATCTAGAAAGAAATGTTTTATTAGACTGTAAAGGCACTCTCTCAGAAAGACTTTGTACTAATTTTCAGTGACTATTCCCCAGATTTAAACCATGATAGGAAAACGCTGACCATAAAACAATAGAGGCACCTGATCCCCTCAATGTAGGGGTCAAATATTGCATTGGTTCATGTGTAGCCACTAATTGCTTCTTAATGTCATTTAACTGAACATTTATTAATGATATTAAAAAACTTAGAGTGGTGCCTCTAAGTTAAGTTCTGAAGCCTATTTCTGAAATCTAAGTAGAGTTTGACATGTTAATTTGCATATATTTTCCTGCTGAATGTCTCTTTCAGACCACATGTTATAGTGCAATTTCACAAGGTTAAAAAAGTAAAAAAATAAAACTCATTACACAACCTCCCACTTCCAGTAGGCCTTTAACCTAAGATTTAGCTCTATGTTTAGCTGCCAAGACCACAACTTTATTGTTTTCATTCACTGTCACAGTTTTTTTTTTTTTAGGTTGTATGCTTTTGGTTTGCTGTAGCTCACAGAAAGAACTACAAGAGTCTGAATGTTAGAAAACAACAAAATACATTATTTGACGACTGAAAGTCTAAGACAGTAGAATACCCAAGCTTTAGAAAAAAGCAGGAAAGAAGCAAACTCTTTATATTCCTCAGCTCTAGTTATAGTGTAGCAAATTCCTAGTAAACTTGGCAGCTGGCGAAAACAGAGAGTGGGTCAGCTGCAATCCAGCAAACTGGGTCATAAAACCAGTGGCAGTCTACAGAAATGCAGAGCAAGAGATGCTAAGGCATATCTTTGTGCATCCCAGAGCAATACCACATGATAAAAGCAACCCTGACCTACTTTACAACAATAAAAGATTATTTTTCACAAAAAGACACAATCACACTTAACCTTTCAAATATATATTCTCCTACCATATGTGCAGACATAATTGCAACCTATCTGGAGGCTGGAGTGAGAGCACTTAGTGTGTTTATGCATACAGAGTGTTTTCTTTACACTATGAGCTTAGTGTGTAAATAGTTGTTCAGAGCTCTTTTTACCAGAGCCAAATCAACACAATAGTCCAAGAAACTGCACTTCAATAGAGAAGCATTCAGGAAAGGGCTATTTGGGTTCTGCTTTAGTAAAGCCACATAAATCTAACATCTTCATACCTTGTGACTGTCTCTAAGAGTTGAACCCCAGTTTTTGGGTTTTTCCAAGTTACTTTTTTCCCGAAGCCAACAACATCTCTAGTCAGAGCGCTCTTCATCAACAGGCCAGCAGAGGCTCACAAAAGAGGCCCGGACTAATTGACCTCCTCCCACTGCTCACTCTTTCCTCCACTGTAACTTTGCTGCTGCTGCCCCCAGTGCATTTCCATGACAACCCACAGAATGTAAGAGAGGTATGGAAACGTCAAACACTTGGTGGGCGCACAATGTCACACACAAAAGACCAACGACCTACATATGGAGCGAAGATGAAGGCTGTTCTCAGAAGAACAGGCCCAGCAGAGGAAGGACAGAAATGTTGTGACAACCCCCTCAAGCTCCTTCTGTTTTAATCTCATCCACCTGCTCTGGGATGAAGATGACTCCAGCATGTAAACCTGCACCTTGTAAGAAAAATGAGTGAAAATAGAGCAGGCTGTGAAGGGAAGACCCTTTTACAAAAAAACCAAAAGAGATTTCTGCTTGTACTTTATGGTGCTTCTATTCAAATGAAACAGCTGAAACGTAGTCTGAAACAGCATAAAACCACATGTAAGGCTCAGGCGACACATATTCGTAAATCTGCAGACTGAAGATGGCGGAATTTTCCATAGTAATCAGTTCTGGCTGGTTAGTGGCCATGTTTGTCTGGGCTAATCTCGCAACGGCAGATAGCCTTTATGGCCACCCACTGGCTATCAATCAGACACACTACTGATGAGCAGCAGCAGGGGTCACGCCGTCGCCACGGAGACTGTCTTTAAAAGCAGCCATATAAATGATAGAGGGTGTTGGCAAGATACAAAAAGAATGACAGAGGCAGAGAGGAATGAGCGACTCTGGAGTTAGTTGTGTTGTCTTTGGACTGAAATGGACTGCAGCTCACAGGGGACAATGCTGAGCTGTACCAACCTCTATCCACCCAGAACAAGAAAGTGAGCTCCACACTGGTAACATCAGTTTGCCAAAATGAAACATTAGTATGTACTTTCATCTTGCATCTGAGAAATAGTGTTAGAACATGACTGTTCTGAGCAATTGCAACTTAGAACAGTTGTGATTGCTTAGAATTACAACTGTTTGGAAGTTGGCTTTGTAGGCCAAGTTCCAAAAGTAGGAACCAAATACACACTTAACATAAACCTAAAAGTAAATCGAAAATCATTCCAAATCAAAACTTTGCATTTAACCCTACTCAATAAAGTTGCAGTGAATGAACAATTACCAGTTAATCTAACCCCACATCTTTGGGCTCTGAGATGAATCACCCAGAAAGAATCCACAGAGACACGGGCAGAGCATGCAGTGTCTGCACAGAAAGAACCAGTGCTAATTATTGCACCACCACCGCCACAAGTTCTGTCATTTCATAAGGTTTAGCAGATAATAACATGAAGCTTTGGTATATAAATGTTGTCACTTTATGACTAAGAGCAGAACAGACTGTTACGACCCTGGACGTTAGATTTTCGGGAAACAGATGTGCCACTGGTCATTCTGGGGGACATAACCTAACCATTACTGCCCTGGCTTATGAAGCTATTTCCATCAGCTAGACAAGTTGTAGATTATGGAAGTTGTTGACGAGTTGCTTTGTACCACATAACTTTTTGTGAGACTCACAATTAACAGTTTACTGAGAGGGACAACAAATAGGCTGAGGAAGCTGATGAAGGGAACAACTATGAACATTTTTAACACACTGGAGAAATCATGTAAACTCTTCAAGGATATGACCTCATAATCATTGCAAAAATAAATAAATAAAAATAAAAAAAATGAATAAATGCTGTTGAAAAAACCCCACCTTTTATTGTGTTGCCAGAGACAGCCATCAGTTTATTTTACTAACCTGTATAGTTATATGTTCATTATGTTAAACCACATACCATATTTTTTGGACCATAAGGCACATTAAGCAAAACAAAACAGTCAGATAGGTCAAACTTTGCTCAACTCATTCTTCTTGCTTCCTCCACTTCTGTATCATTGATTCATCAATGTTGAATTCTCTCACAGCTGCTCTATTCCCATGTTGTTGCAGTATATTAATGACTAACCTGGTATTGTGGATGGATTATCTCAGTTGTTCTCCTGACTGAAGTTTGGTCCGTTTACAGGATCCTGCCATGCGATTGCATTTGTCCCTAACCATCGGGAACCCTCACGTTAACTTTTATCGAGTGGAAAAAAAGTTAGCATTCATCCTCCAGCTTCACTGTGTTTATGTTATGCTAACATAGCTATGTCGCTAGCGATCACGTAGCACATCATTATAGCTAGCCAAACTTCAGTAACAATACAAACGTCACTGCTGTTTAGTTTCCTGTCTTCAATTAAGTTGGAAGTGACAGCAGAGCTGTACGTTTGAATTTTTCAGAAATCTCTCAGTCAGAACATGCTATATCATGTTTAGGTGGAAGCTAGCGAGCTAACTTCCTGCTAACTCCTAACTCTGTTAAATTTAATAAATTCTGTTTTCATGGATCCCTGGATGTTAAATTTAATTATTACACCTAGTATAGCAGCAACACTGATAATTTTATTAAAGATGAAAGAATTTAGACAGTTTTTAACTCTCAGTGATGCCGCAGTGTTTGTTTGACTTTGGGACCTGAAGGCTGGACCTGACATGTGTGACCCATATTACTCCGTGAGGCTCCTGACTACGGTAGCCGTAATGCTCCAACAATCCATCAAGCGGTGCGGCTTTGTAGCTTACCAAAGTCGTACTAAAACATTTTTTGAGAGATTTTGTCTAAGTGACTTATATATTACGTTTAACCTGAGCGAGCGAAAGTCCGCGGTGATCTGAAAATGATGTGCCGGGAGTTGTGCCGCTCTCGGCGGCTTCAGTGACCCTCGAGCTCCTGGCTAGCTATTGAGCTGGTGGGTAACAGACGTCTCCGAAAATGTGGGAGCACTTTTGCAATCTTGATAAACCGAGCAGATATTTGAAGTCTACGCAGCTAAATTCTCGCCTGAAAATATCTTAATAGTTTATTTTGTGACCTAGAAAGACTAATAAGAGTAATATTAAAACTTAGTAGCGGCCGACCCATCCTCCAAATTCGGGGAAAAGGAGGACGCATTTGTTGGCTGTATTCGAAGGAGTCTACGAATTTGGACAGCCTGCGTGGCATCGCTGTGACGTAATCGGTCTACAAATGCGGCCTCAGGAGGATGCAGCCTATGAATTTGGACACCCCCTATGTGCACCTTAGCATATGCTACTTCCGGTGGGGAAACTCCTGTATAGCGCTTCGTTTTCCGATGTGATATTCGCTCCTTGTTTACGGTTGGGTTTTCCAAAACAAGTCAACCAAATGGATGAATCAAGTGGCGATTTACATTTCTCAAGATGTCTTGGGCATTTACTGAATATATCTGTTCATTGTCTTGTCAATATTTTTTCCCCCGTGCCTCAGAGCAAAAGAGAGAAAGGATTCAAATCTTATATTTTTCAGTATTCGCGGGTGTTATGATCTAAAAAAACCAGCGATAGGTGAAATCGAAGTAGCGAGTAGCCAACTTTATTTTTTACAATTATTTTAGATGTTTTAAGGCTGTAAAACCCCTCACTACATACTTTATACACTTTTCTCAGACAGACATGAACATTTTCACACTTTTCTCTTTTTGTGCACTAAAAAAAATCCACAAAACTGCAAAGCTGCGCCATAGCGAGGGACCGCTGTAATATTGAAGGTACGTCACTTACCAGCAATCATTCATTTATTTTTTTCTGTGGCTTTTTTTCATGGTTTGTTGACATGCTGTGTAGGTGTGTACTTGGCTAGCTGATATCAACATAACTGGGGAAACATCTGGCTTTGACTATTGTTCACCTGTAGTTTGAATGCTGAACATTTGCCTGTTTAAATCATAAGAACTGTCACTATACAGAGATGTGCTTCTGAATGTGGACGATGTGTCTTCTGATTTTGTAATGCAGTTCTGCTTGTGTTGAGTGATGTAAACAACTAATCGATTTACACTCTTCAAATGTCAAAATTGATCATTTGATTTTTTATGACACAGTAATGGTGAGTGTTCCCACCTTCTGCTCTTTGTAACTTAACGTAATCTTTCCGTTTTCGTGTTTTGGACATGATTTTGGAGTCCACCTTCGCAGTAGCGATTGACAGCAAAATAAAGCTATGGGAAATGTACAAACCTATATCCGGTCGTAAAACAAGAAGTTAGCATTTTCTCATGCACAGGTCTATTATCACATTCACAAGATTTTCAAAAAAACACTCTGACCTTTGGGTCGAGGTCACTGCGATTAGAAACTGTCTGAGATTTTGAGCACCTGTGGTATCCATTTGAAGCTTCTACGCTGCCTCGTTCTCAATTCATTACCTTTATCGTAGATGTCCACAAAGCCCTACGCTGATGGGGTGACGACAATACCCCATCACAACACATTTATTGATAAAGTAACAATACGTTCATTTCACAATGCATCTCAAAACACATTCAACAAAATGTTACGTTAACAGATAATCAAGATGTCTTTGTTTTTACAATATTTGTTTTAGTGCAGTTAAAGTGCAAAGTGAAAAACATACCACATTTGTTTAAGTAAAAAAAAAGAAAAAAGTATGAATTATCCAGGGATGTTTGCTTCACTGGGGAAACTGCTGTAAAATCATCACGTGTGTTTCATTTGGCAAAAATGTTTTTTAAGAACACATCAAAACATGTGTGACAAAATGTTATCAAAAGCTTTTTTTTTAACAAGTGAAAGTTGCTTCAAACTATCATAGGTGCTTTGTATCCACTCTGTGTGAAATATAACCAGAGGTGGCAAAAGTACAGACATTCTTTTTTTATGCTGAAGTAGTGATTCAGCTTTTTTACTCAAGTAAAAGCAAAAATGTGCTTTTAAATGTACTTAAAGTTAGAAAGAAAGGACAGTTTACCAGCTATTTTGTGCAAACTGAACCTTGTAATAATGAAGTAATTGTAATACATGGGATTACAAAACTCTTTTGTCTTTTCCTCCACACCTAAACAGAACAGTGAGTACAGCTGGGGGTTGTAGTGGCTCAGGGTGGGAAATGATCACAGTAATTTCTACTGTCAGCTTCTGTAGATTTTCTGTGGTTACTGACTTTGATCAGCTGACCTGTGCTGGTGCTGTTCTGACTTTAACTGGTCTCAGTTTTTACTGAGTTTTCGTGGATTTACACAACTGTATTCAACAGGATGTAACCGAATATATTACAAGTTATCTTGGCAGATTTTAATTCCCTTCACTGGAGTATACTGTTTATAATAACTTATAATAAATAGCATAAACATTTATCTAGCCTAACTCTGACCATGAACGCAGATTTACTGTAAAGTCGCCACAGTACAGTAAGCTAAAATGGTTATGCTGCACTAAACTGTTGTGTATCTTAATGGCAACTTTGAATAACACAAACCTTTCACAATATGAAAAATACACAACTATTAAAAAAAACACAACTTTACATCATACACAGACCCAATATCTGATTAAAAATGAACACATTACATGTAAGCTTTAAATCTCCAGTTTATCACATGCGACTGAGCAGTCTTTACCTTTAAATGTAACCTCTCTTCTTCCTCTCCTTTCCTGCCTTTTCTTACTTTTTTCTCCATCTGTGAGTGAAAGCTTATTCTTCTCTCTTTGTGAAATACAGCAGCTGTACCTTTACGTCTCTTTTTATGTGATCAGGATGTATTTTTATGAATCATTGTTCCCTTCATTTAGGTTCACATCGGTTTGACGTCTCTCTGATCACACTTTTACACATTAGAGTGCTGTATCATGAATGACACAGCAATGAATATCCAAAGGTGTTGTTATTTATTGTCTTACATCCACATGTATGCCTCCACTGACTCAAATCATTATTAATTCATTTTCTTTCACAGCCAACTTAAAATATGTGATTTTGATCAAATTAGTTGTCATATATCAAATTAAAAGTAAAATAAATATAAATTTAATGCATTTGTCGAAGCATTTTTTGAAAATAGTGTCATGCATAAAGTGGACACTGATCAACTTGTCAAACTGTGTGTGTGTGTGTGTGTGTGTGTCAGTCCTTATATGAGGTTGATAATGTTTCTTTTTGCCACAGTGCCACCATGTGGTAAACCAAGGTAAAAATGTGTATTTGCATATCTAATGTAATATCTGTGTCTCTCGCTCTAACGCTTTTTTGCATTTAATAATTGAATCAGTTATACACAGTTTTGTGCAAATACCTACACATATCTTTGTAACTGTATTTGTATTGTTTATTGTTTTTTAAAAATATCTGGACATTTTCAATATACTTTGCATGTAAGTGAAGACCGTTTTCCAAAAACAAGCTTTTTGTAATAGAACTTTTAAAACAACAACTAAAAGAAAGTCATTCAGGTCATAACAAGATGTACAGCAGTAGTTCATAAAATGCTATACAACATTATGACTGCAGTTCTGAACAGCTCTGAATCAGGAACTCTGCAGTTTTCTATTGTTTCTGCTGTTGTGGACTGGCAGCCTATCCAAAGTTTACCCACCTCTCCCCCAATAACGGCAGGAACTGGATGGATAAAATACATTTATGAAGAGAAATGTTCTTAGTGGATCACTGGCTCTATCAATGTTGTTTTAGTACACAAAATATAAGCCAGAAATTTATTCTGAAAAATGAGTTAACGAGACAAAGGAGAGGAGGAAAGGTGAGTATGTGTGTCAGAAAGAGGGCAAGAGGGATAGATGGAAAGCCATCAGCCACTAGGTGGTGCTCTGGTGTAAGACTTGAGCATCTCCAGTCACACTCAGTGTGTGTGTGTCTGTTTCTGTGTATGTGTGTCTGTGCCCAGGAGAAGCTGTCAAAACATCCATCCCAGTTTTCCCTGCCTGTCTCTGCTGATCAGAGAGCAGACAGGTTTCCTGGTCTCGTTTCACCCGCAGTCACCTGCAGCCGGCCTCTGCAGAGATGACTGAGGAGGAGGCAATTACAGGAGCAAGCAACGGAAAACAGATGTGCAATTATGAGAACAGAGGTTTGCACTTAGCCTGCTCATTGCCCCAGCGTCATCGCTGCAATTCACAATGCAATCTGTGGCAGCCAGATCCACAAACAGCTAATTAAGTCCTCATCATACCTAGAGAGCTACAAGCACTGATCATCACAAACACAACTCAGAGTCAAATCTGCTGCTCATCACGGTGTGCTCAACAAAATAAGCATCACCTTTCATTACCCTGATAAATTCTGAGACCTAGAAACTGAATTAAAATATGCTTTCAGCACACTCCTGAGGTAGTAATGGGTCAGTCAGCTGCTGTGAATTAAATCAAGCACTCACAGTTATATATATATATATATATATATATATATATATATATATGTATATGTATATATATATATATATATATATATATATATATATGTATGTATATAAATATATGTTACTTACACGTTTCCTTACATTTGAACAGCATTTCTGATGTGTGATGATTCTGATTTGTGGATGTCACACTTGTCTGATGTACATCTGAGGCCGGCACCATGAAGTAAGATTTTGGTTTTACTTCAGGTTTTCCCTGGAGTTTCAGGTGGTTCATATCCTACCTGGATACATCACAGTGGCATTAACCTACTCTGGAGTAAGTTATATCTATAGTGTAACACAATTCAAAATCCAGCACAGGTCAGGCATTGGTGGTTGCTGAGGAAAGTCACAAGTTGAAATGTGTCTGTCCCTCTGCTGCAATAAAGCATGAGAGTATTATACACTACATCACAAGTGCTGAAAGTTTCATTCAGTTCATTTAGAAATTCTTTGAGCACTCAGCACTCAAAACGCTTTCCATTACTTTATTGAGTTGAGCACACCTGTTTTTTTTTTTTGACACTTTCATATCCATGTGGCAAAAAAGCCTTTGGAATATTTTACACTATTACACAAGCACTCTTTTCTGAAATGTGTTTATTCGTTTGTTACACAAGTGAACTGGAAAAAGAGACCAGCTTCTCTGATTTTAGTTGCTGGACATGATCTCTGGTTCCATTAATGCTTAAATGTTCTACACCTCTACACCTGTGCTGAAAAATGAAGCCAGTAGGGGAATGTTTAAAAGTTTCTGTGGTAGTAGTACAGTGCAAAACTGTGTTTTGGGTGGTTTTTTTTAATAACTAAACAATTTGAACTTTAATCAGGAGCTTACCTAACTTGACTGACTGTTTGGTGACATATCTGTTTGCTATGCTGAACTTCTGGCAATTGGAGTCAGGAACTTCTCAAATGTGTTTGTGTGTCGATGTTATGTTTTACTTTTGTTACTCCGCCCTAAGTATCTTGTAAACATGTCTGTATGATGCACTCGTACAGTATTGATGTAGCTAGTATTAAATGGACTTGCAGCACTTCTGTACTCTACGTGAGCCCTCACAGCGCTTTACACAACTTGCTTCATTCACCCATTCGCAAAAAGCACTTTTTTCTATGTAAGTGCTTCTATCTAACAATAATACGAAAGCAACTTGGAGTTATTATCTTGCCCAACATTATTTAACGTGCACATTGGAGCAGACGGGGCTCAAACCATCAACCTTCTGATTAGCAGGAGAACCACACTACCTCCTGAGGTACAGCCACCTGCTGATAGTCACCAGTGTTATCCGTGTTAGCAAGCTTTACAAAAAACAAAAACATGGCAGCAGCCAAAGCTGCTAAATTCACTGTGTCGTAGAAGGAAAATAAGATAGACTATTTTTAAAACACTGTAACAAAATCTAACACAGAAAACACAGAAAGAGGACACAACTTTCACTTTGACAGTTATTTTTAGCCAAACTTAATGTGATTTCATTGGTGATTTCAGTGAGTCTGTATGTTGGATTGATATGCTGACAGACCGGCTTTAATGAATATCACGACTTACGTAAGGACCCATTGCACTGTTTTTCTTGGCCTTCATGCATTAATTACACTGCAGTTTGTGGTGTCTTGGTTGGTTTGTGGTAATGACACGCAGCGCTCTGTTTATGATTTTTTTTTTGTTTTTGGTAACGTCACTTACACTAAAGTATTTACAACCAACAGATAATGAACAAAGATAATGCACCACCTCACCTTTGGCTATTGCAAATAATTGAATTTAGAAATATTTCTCTCATGTGGATGCCTCACAGCAAGAAGGTCCTGAGTTCAATTCCACCATCAGGCCCGGGTCGAGTTTGCATGTTCTCTCTGGGTACTCTGGCTTCCTCCCACAGTCCAAAGACATGTAGTTAGTGGGGATAGGTTAATTTGAAACTCTAAAATTGCCCATAGCTGTGAATGGTTGTCTGCGTCTATGTGTTAGCCCTGCGACAGACTGGTGACCTGTCCAAGGTGTACCCTCTCGCTCTAAGACAGCTGGGATAGGCTCCAGCCCCCCCGTGACCCTGGAAAAAAAAAAGAATAAGTGAATGGATGGATGTCTGATTTACTCGCCCATACCAGTTCAGGAAACTTCGAGTGTGGTGCTGGGAAGAGCTGTGATTGGGTCATATGTGGTCAGGAGCAGACTTTGACAATGCTCGATTTGTTTTTGCTTTGCAGTTTAATTATCATGCTCATTTAATTGTCAGAATCCCAAATGAACATTTGATGAACTTTGCAGCCTTACTATGTGACACATTTTAAAATTACTAGTAGATAGAACTGTGCTTTTTTAAGTGGAAGTGTGAAACACTAATCCACTTGCTTTACTTCTCTTTCAAACCTAGTGTGCTGTCTCTTATTAATAAAAGTGTTGAAACTTGCTGACAGAGAATGAAGTAGGTTTCAGCTGAAAGGTTTAGCACACTGAAAAGGACAGCTTAGCTGTGACCCAGCTCTCGTTGCCAGAGTAGGAAGGGGGACTCTGGAAACATTCCTGATTTTATTCTTGCTTATTATTGTTAGAGAATCATCACGTACATCCATGTGCTGTAAAAGGAGGCAAAATAAACTCTCTGTACACCTGCGACACCACAACGTCTGAATGGCAACAGATCAGACGGCAGCAACAACCTGGGGAAATCTTGACACCCAAATTATTGGTACAGCCCAAACAGAATGGCTTCCATCATTATTAATCATTTTCATTGATAGCTTTCTCATGTTGTCTGTTACACGAAGCTGTGAGGAGGATAGGACTCCTGAGAAGACAAATAAAATGTCTTCATAAAAAATATATTTCCATTAAGGTAGTAGCACTTCAGAAAACACACGAAATCCTGATGCTCAGTAGCTTCTTAACGTTAATGTTTCTACAAAGAAAAAGAAAAACCTGTCCAAAAGAGTAGGATTAATGAGTATCTACATTTACATGTACTGTACTTTTCCAATGCATACACTTAATGTGGTGGAGAGTACAATACATTTAATTAAATTACTGTATTAGTGATTAAAAAAACCTATATATAGTATGACAGCAAATACTCAAACGTGTCTTCATTTATCTAATTTCCTGTAACATACATGGTTTACTGGGCTTCACACGATGCTTCTGAGCTCGCACCAATGAGAAAAGGTACTGTAGTTGAAGGATCTATCAGCCAGTGCATTGATGGTTCCATAAATATGAAAAATTAAATAAATAAGTACATAAAACATTAATTAATTAAATAAACGAATAAATACATAAACAGTAGCGATTCAGGAATATGGGCATGACATCATCCTCGGTTTTGCTTTGATGGTTATTTTACGCAGAACATCATTTTTCTCAGGAGAAACGGTAAATTTCTCTTACTCGAAGAAAGTTTGAAGCTGCACTTGAGCCCAGAAGTCTCTCTCGGAAGCTTCACGAGCTCTGGTGACATCAACATGGCAGTGTGTGAAATATATATGTTAGTGCAGCTGGCTAAGCCTACAGGTTAGTCAAGGTCATACTAACATTTGGCTCTGTGACCTGCGGAGCGCTTCAAGTTTATCACTTCAACATTCAAACCGGGAATTTCTGAATGGAACGTTGCACAAAATGTCAGCTTCAGCATTCCTGCGTCCACTGTCTCTTTGATCTCTCTGCAAGAGCCGTTTCTTCAGCACTGCACAGCTCCAGAAAGTCACTCCCTGCAAGCATTCATGGTGTTGCATTCAAATGAATTAAAAATGGAGAGCTCCCAGTGTTGCACAACGTGGGACGCACACGGAAGCCTTTACTAGTCAGTTCCATGGTGCTCTCTGTAAGTTTGAATTAATGGCTAATTTCTTTGATAGTGTTTGTGACTGCGTTCCTGACTATACAAAACTCAAGACTTCCACATGAGGCAGCATTCGAAGACTTCCCATCAACAGTGTGACTGCCAATCCTGTCGGCTATTTATACGCTGACACACCTGAACTTTCCCCTCTCCTTTTGACTTATGTATGCCCCTGCTGACTGATGAAAACACAGAGGCCATGCGGAATGAGCTGCGCCTCTGCTGATGAGGGAAAGATTGAAGGACCCAAATGCGTTTCCTGTGTCTCTCCGGGCTTCTGAGGAGATCTGCTGCTTACTCAGGAGTGAAAGCCTCAAATTAAAGTGTGTGTGCTGACAAAGGACAAATGGGATTTTTCCTTTGCGCAAACGGTGCAGGATTGTGTTGGCTTGCTCAAAGTGCCAGGGAAAAATGTCTCCTGGTCGACACCTCTAATGAAACATGCGCATGAAATTAAGGTGTGCATATTGCTGCTGATGTTTTGGTTGTACATGTATAAAGAGGTAGAGGAAAAAAAAGGAAGATATAGAGGAAGGGAACAAACAGAGAATGAGAGATGCCGCTCTTCTCTCCTGTGTATAGATGTGTCTTTCGTACCCTTGAAGCAGGAGTAAACTGAATATTCATGAGTGAGCGTGAATAAGTGCGCTGTCATCTGGCAATGTCACTGATAAATGAGAGGTGGATCTGCATGGCGCTCCAACGGCCATCCATGGAAAACCACAGAGGCAAGGGTGCATCAGGTACAAAGAAGGCTTGCCCTGGAAGCAAGCGAGATGAAAGGGTTAACTCCAATCTGTGCATATATTAAACTTTAGAAGGCCATACAACAGGCAGGCGGGGTCGGGGTGAGTCTTCCTCCACACAGTCTCAGAGCAGTTTGCAAGAAACTCATGACATGAGCAGTACTCGTCTTAAATCACCTCTCTTTCATTACATTTTGTCTGGAAGATGGGAAACAGGTGCAATGATTTATTAAAACACATGCAAACATACATGGAAATACTCTATAAAAGGCAAAGTCAGAGTTTGTTTAATTCCACGGAGCTTGAAAGTCAATATTTGGTATGACCAGCTTTTTTCAAAACAACTTGAACCCTCTAAAGAAAGCTTTGGAATAACTGTTCTTTGGATGCTGGCTGCCTTTGGTTTTGTCTTCTGTGAGGATGATCCCACATTGTTTCAGTAATGTTAAGGTCAAACCTCTGAGACAGCCACTGTGTGTTTTTCTATTCAGGTATGCATCCAGTGGCATCTTTGGAAACTGAAGATGATGCCAGTTGAATGCTTTGCACACAGTATTGGATGGTGGAAAAATAATGAGCAGTTTTCTCTGCTCCTAATTTTGAATTAATATTGGAAAAGAGCCCTGAAATGGGCCCCATTCTGTTATAGAGCTTCTACTGTATTTCTAATATGGCTGTAGGCACTGTTATACTGTTGTACCTGTCTCTTGACAGCACTCCAGTCTTTAAGTCTGACGTCATTAGCCGTTTCCGGGTCCAAACTCTGCTTCAGGTCCCAAAGTCAAACGAACACTGCAGCATCACTGAGAGTTACAAACTGTCTAAATCCTTTCACCTTTAATAAAATGATCAGCGTTGCTGCTTTACCAGGTGTAACAATTAAATTTAACATCCAGGCATCCATGAAAACAAAATTTATGATGTTTCAATGGAGTTCAAAGTTAGCAGGATGTTAGCTCGCTAGCTTCCACCTAAACATGATATAGCATGTTCTGACTGAGAGATTTCTGAAACATTCAAACGTACAGCTCTGCTATCACTTCCAACATAAATGAAGGCAGAAAACTAAACAGCAGTGACGTTTGTAGGGTTACTGAAGTTGGGCTAGCTGCTATATAATGATGTGGTACAGCTATGTTAGCATAATATAAACAGTGAAGCTGGAGGATGAACGCTAACTTTTTTCCACTCGATAAAAGTTAACGTGAGGGTTCCTGACGGTTAGGGACAAATGCAATCGCATGGCAGGATGCTGTAAACGGTACATGATTTTCATCTGGAGTAGAAGCACAGATACAGAAAAAATACTCCAGCAAAAGTTGAATTACTGTTTCACCTTAAGTACTTAAGTAAAAGTGAAAACTTTAACTCATTTATTATTATTTATTTATTAATAAAATAAAGTTATGCTAGTACATTTTAGTCTTTTCATTCTAATAAATATACTCAGCTTAAGTTATGTAGAACATAACCAGAGAAAAGGATGGTGGCATTTTAAAAATCGTTCTATTTTCTGTTGCCTACATTTGAGGATGAGTTTCATGTAACATCTAAACAGAAAAATGACTACAATTAGGGGATAAAGTTGCATTTAACAGGTTGTTGTATTGGGGGAAAGACTCACAAGTGATCTGAACAATTTTTATTGAGCTCACAGGGAGATTTTCTGAGTGTACATGCTATGTTTGGCTGACCTGAAGTTCACTGCTCTTTGTGGATCGACACAGCTGAACACGATATAAGCAGATGTTTTATAAGTTGTCTTGGCTTATTTCCCTCTGCTACACTAACAGAATACTACTCTTCATACTAGATGGTATAAAGTTGGTATGAATGTGCTATTCAGTGAATGAATCTAGGCACCATCAGTTTAAATTCAAATTAATCTCTGTTACATTTTGTGTAACCTCCGACTAAACATGAACACCACATTCACTCTACAGGAGACTAACACAGACCTTTACTGTGATTTCATCACACCATGGGGGACATTTCTGTGATTCTATCACAGTACAGCAAGATTTTAACCTTTTTATACTGCACAAAGCAGCAGAGTATTTTCATGCAAACTTTAGATATCACAGAATTAGTAGATTTCATTTTATTTTGCAAGGCAATTAACAATATATTAAAACATTCTTTTCTTTATATATATATATATATATATATATATATATATATATATATATATATATATATATATTTATTGAGATTTTTGATATAAGAAAAAAAACAAACAAAGAAACAAAACAAACAAAAAACAACAGACAACACAACAGCAAGGGCTAAAACACACAAATAAGACAAAAGTTTATACTGCAACAACAAAAATAGTGCTTCAACACTGGGAATAAACAAAAATAAAACGCTAAGGTGGAAGGCTAAGTTATTGGTGATCGATCTTATTACCAGAGAATTAAAACATTCTTGACATCACATACAGATTCAAACTAAATCACCAAATCACAACAACAGTTGCCTAAAGGTGCCTCATATTGCAAGATAAAGACCCTACAATAATACAGAGGAAACCCCAACAATCAGATGACCCCCTATGAGCAAATGCTTTGGTGACAGTGGGAAGGAAAAACGCCCTTTTAACAGGAAAAAAACCTCCAGCAGAACCAGGCTCAGGGAGGGACGGCCACGGGAGGGGGGGAAGACAGAGTAACCACACACTGTGAGTAACTGCACTAACTGCTGAATGTTGTTAAACTCATACTGTAGAAACACTGTATCTGAATTTACCTGCCACTTACTGTAAAATGCTTATCCCTCTCCTGCAGGCCTACCTAGATGCTGAAGTACTATGAACATCTGCAATGTTCATAGTGTTCCACGCTAACCTGTGACAGTGGCGCTACAAATGATGAATACATTATATGGTTTAGCCTCTTTTATTCCATTGTATGCAGTAACCTGGTGACTAATACACCTTTACGACATTAATGCGTTGCTGTTTAGACTCAAATCAGTTTGAAGATGCGCGGTGACTTGAAATTATTATGCTCATCACATATTTCAAATCAAAAGTAACGAGCCTGGTTTGAGTAGAAAAAACAGACATTTGTGTTAAAATGTAGGGAGTAAGAATAAAATGCTTTCATAAAAATGAATACCAAAGTTCTGAAAAACAGCTGCCATTTTACTTTCTCAGACATCCAAATACCACAACTCCAAGTACTGAATAAGGAAACCTTCCCCTTTTACAATTTACCCAGTGAACAAGGAAAGAAATGAATAAAAAAGACTATAAAGAGTAGTATTCATAATATTCACAGACCGTAACCAGTCTATGAAATTCAAAGTAAAATGATTATTTTTGCATGTAATGTTAACTAGATAGTGAAAGTTGCTCATTTATGAAACATCAAAGATTTATAAGAACTAATGTCAAGAGCATTAAATTATTGCAGGGCTCTCAAAAGCAGTAACTCGCAGGTTGACCAAATCAAGCCTAAACCAGGCTACTATATTAAACCTCAAATAAAAATTAATTAATTAAATTAAACAGATAATGATGCTGTTTTTTTCAACATGCAGCTTTACAGGTTAACACATACCTTTAAATTCCACTAAAATGGATCAGACTATCCTTACAGTTCTGGAAAGTTTGGGTTGTATCTTTAAGGTAGATGTTACTTTGATGTGCAACACCTGCTAGATCCCTTCTATTTTGTCTTATTCATGAGGTTTTACATTTAAATAGAGATAAATAAGCTCTCAACTCACAGTCTTTTTTATGGGTGCCTTAAAAAGACACAAAAATAACTTCATAAAAAAGGGCAAAAAAGATTCTTTTCCTTTCACACATGGCTTGACGAAAGTCGGGGGGTCTCTTCTCTGATTCCTGTTTTACAGTCAGTGAGTCCACGGTCCAGAAAACCCCTCTCATTTCTTCTGACAAGTTCTTACAGTTGCTTCTCAATCCCCAGTGTCTATCTCCTCCTCCTCTTCTTCCTCCTCCTCCTCCCCCTCCACGAGAGAAGGAGGCTGACAAAAATGGATAATTTCACCACTGATATTTTGATATGATAATTTTATTCATGATGCCACTCCTCAGGCCACTGTACAGCTCGTCTGTACAAGTGTAAATGAGGAGTGTTCCAAATGTAAAATGTTCTGCTGAGGGTGATCGACTAGGCTCTGTGGCCAAAACAAGGCAATATACAGAACGAGTTGTGTTCCAGTCATAGACTTGTCTGGCCCACACCATCTCCAGTCGGCTTGCCTGGCTCCACCAACATAGACCAGATGGCCTCATCCTCAGGCGGGGAGAAAGACAGAGAAATAAACACAAAGTGAGACTGAGTGAGAGAAAGCACTGGTGCTTGACATGTCCCAGAGGTGCCAGGCTCAGTTATATCCAACACTGGGTCTAGATGCTACTGGAGCTCATCTAATGTTAAGACTAACTAACTGGAAAAGCCTAAATCCCACAAAACTGTCATAGTAGGTCACCATTTTCCCCTATTGCTATCTCATTCTGTCTTATTACACATGAGGGCCTCCTGTGCAGAATCAACCAAACAAAGCGAACCCTTAAAGCAACTTTTAGTAAATTTCACTATTTGCCAGAAATGTGTTTCGACTCTTATTCTTCAGTGTGCTTTTAACCCTCTCAAGGCAGGTGTTGCAGATTTGCAACAGTTAAAACACTAACAACCTGATTACCCCACATACATATTTTATGAGTGGCAAGGCAAGTTTATTTATATAGCACAATTCAACAACAAGGTGATTCAAAGTGCTTTACAGAGATATTAAAAACAAAAACAAATAAAAAGCATGATTTAAAATTGATTAAAACAAACAAACAAACAAACAAACAAACAAACAAACAAAACAGTATATAAAATCAAAAATCAGAACAGTAGATAAAATCAGAACAGTAGATAAAATCAGTAGTTAAAATGTAGGTTTTGAAATTTAAGCTTAAGTGCGGATTTGGTGCTTTATTCAAATGCAGCTGAGAATAGGTGAGTCTTCAATCTGGATTTAAATAAACTGAGTGTTTCAGCTGATCTGAGGCTTTCTGGGAGTTTGTTCCAGATATAAGGAGCATAAAAGCTGAATGCAGCTTCTCCGTGTCTGGTTCTGACTCTGGGGACTGATAACAGACCGGATCCAGATGACCTGAGGGATCTGGAAGGTTCATACTGGGTCAGGAGGTCACTGATGTATTTCGGTCCTAAACCATTCAGAGCTTTATAGACCAGCATCAGAACTTTAAAGTCTATCCTCTGACGGACAGGCAGCCAGTGTAAAGACCTCAGAGCTGGACTGATGTGGTCCACTTTTTTGGTCTTAGTGAGGACTCGAGCAGCAGAGTTCTGAATGAGCTGTAGTTGTCTGACTGATTTTTTAGGTAGACCTGTAAAGATGCTGTTACAGTAATCAAGCCTACTAAAGATGAATGCATGGACTAGTTTTTCCAGGTCCTGTTGAGACATCAGATCTTTTATCCTTGAAATATTCTTGAGGTGATAGTAAGCTGATTTTGTTAATGTCTTAATGTGTTTTTCTAAGTTTAGGTCTGCATCCATCACTACACCCAAATTTCTCGCCTGGTTTGTGGTTTTTAGGTGTATAGATTGAAGTTCTCTGGTGACCTGTAATCGGGGTTTTTTTTTTTATAATTTTCCCCAAATATCAGATTTTTCCTGTAACTAAAACTTAATTTGGGCCTGAGAGGGTTAAGAATGTAGATGTGAAGGCTGTATTTAATGTTTTAAAGGAATCTTTTAGTATTACACTTCCACAGTGTTTGGGGGAGTGGCTAATTCATGGTCTGTTTTTATATCTCTTTGTGTGGAATGCTTTAATGTGATAAAGGTATGCACAGGTTGAGGGCCGATTGGTTAAAAACAGGCGTGAACACAAAAATAAGTCAACCACAAAGAAGAAGAAGCAAGAAAAAACATAAACCGTCAAAAAAACCCACCTTAGAAGCACAACTTTGGCTGTAGTGGAACACTTTGTTTCACTGAAATACAAGTGTTTGTTGTTTCTTACCCGGGGTTAAAGGGGAACCCTAAGTTCTGATGTAGCAGTCCAGCGGTCCCCAACCCTTTTGGAGACCGCTTAATGTCAGACAGTATTTTCACGGTGTTGCGGATAAACACAACAAAATAAAATGATACAACCAGGACAAAAACTGTGGTATTTTTTAAATATAATAATAAACGTGAATTCACTGTGTACTTGTGCAACTTTATCAGCAGCGTCCTCCTGAAATGACAACATTGAGAGTAACATCCTCCTCTCTGTCCCTTAATGCTCTCTGGTCGCTATGGTAATGCATAAATATTTCTTTCAAAATAAGACACACAACTACAACACGGGAAAAGACCCCGGAAAATCGAGTTAACGATAAAAACCCCGAAAACCATAATTTTCACACCGGTACCGGTCCGTGGCCCGAGGGTTGGGGACCCTCGGGCACTACCACTCTGCCCTACAACTCTAAGGTACAAAGCTACTGTTTGACATGTATCACCAGATGCTGTGTGATTCATCATGGCTAGTTTCCAACCCTTAGCCGGGTGGAATTTGGTAAGTTTTACTGGAGAACATCATTAGCTTAAATTGAAATTGAAGGCTCCTATTTGGCACTTACAGTTGTGGTTAAAAGTTTACATACACTCATCTTGGGTGTGAATATCTTAATGATTTATTTTAACTGTTCTTTTTTCAGGATGGAAGGATTATGAAGCATACACCTATAATGATTTGAGGAAAACAAGAGTTTGGCACACATATTTTGGACCTTGACTTACGACAGAGCATCACAATTTTATATAGAGGCTCTAAAATATACACACAGCTCCACTAATATTTGATAAATGTCTCTTAGCAATTTCTGCCTGGACCACATTGTAGCCATCAAAAGGCTTCTGAGATAATTCTTACTTGACCAGTCGTCTTAGCAGAATTGGTCGGGTTCATTTAGGTTGATCCTAGGATGGACCTGACTTATAAGCATAGCCTATCCATCCCAAAACCATTTTTGATGTGTGTTTGGAGTCATTATCATGTTGGAACACTCAGTTAGGTCAAATTTGGCGATGCGCTGATGTAAATCTCTTTTTTGTGAGGTGGAGGAGACAGGACAAAAGACACACTGTGGAAGAGAGCACGAGTTTAATAACTAAGGATTAAATGCAAAGCTGCATATAAACACATAAAGTGTCATAAAACAGCTGTGTGGAAGGCAGAATAAATTAAAAAATCAGCTTTAATGCCATGTAAAATACAACAGATACAGGGCAGGGCCAGAGAAACTGAAAACCAGGAGCACAGAGCAGGGAGACATGCAACCATGTGGTATAATGCAACATTGATGCTTCTGGTGGTACGGCCGGAGATCAGTGTCGACCAAGGTGATGGAAAACCTTAGGTAGGCTTGGCTGAAGATGGTGAAGGAGAAGACGGACCCCCTCAGGTGGTCACGTCTGGAAACCACAAAAACTATTTTATCAGTTCAAAAACAAAATGTAGACTCTCACTCTCACTGGCTCAGAAACACAAAATACAGTCTTTACGCTGGAAAGCTCATGAACAAAAAACACAGAAACTAAATCGGTCAGCTCAGGAATAAAATGATCACTTCCCAGTTCAAAATCAGAATACTGAATTTACTTATACACAAACTTGAGTCAGACTTATTCAGGATGTGGCCCTATCAATGAG
This sequence comes from Oreochromis aureus, assembly GCF_013358895.1. Classification (NCBI taxonomy): domain Eukaryota; kingdom Metazoa; phylum Chordata; class Actinopteri; order Cichliformes; family Cichlidae; genus Oreochromis; species Oreochromis aureus. The sequence continues at coordinate 38,310,954 of NC_052953.1, forward strand.
CTGCAAGGCTGCAGTGGCAATGGAGATGTTGGGATGCAGCAGTAACAATGTGGCAGTGGATTAAAAGAGTGGGGAGGAAGCTCACGCCTGAACTACTCATGCTGAAAAGTTCGTACTGCGATTTTTGCTGGGTGAAAGTGTGTCAAGAAACATGAGGACCCAAGGCTTGGATGGCATGAAGCCCTCAAACATAATCAGGTGCACCACTCTCTTATATACATCTTTGACATTCTGCTACTAATTGCTCAAACTCACTAGGAACAAACCTTCAGTCCATCCATCCTTGTTCTGGTATATAACAGCTGTGTGTATTCAAGACTTATATGTGAGGAGAAGCATCTAAAATTTGGTTCCAGATTTAACTGGGAGCCAATGATAAAAAGCTATTATAGGAGAAATGTGGTTTCTCGTTCACTGTCTGTACTGCTGCTGCAGCATGCTGGATCAACTGAGGGCTTTCAGGGAGCTTTTAGAGCAACTTGATAGTAATGACTTACAACAGTCTACTTGTTCAGCATTACTCTGTGAAAAAGTTTTTTTCTAAAAATATCTGTAATTTTAGAGATATTGCAAGAAAACTGTCAGTTTGTTTAATATACACAGTGAAGGAGTGTGGTCAAATCAGAGTCTGTTAGATAGATGTTATTCAAACCACTGCATCAGAATACCTGTAATACCTATAGCATGTTATAACCTTTGTAGTAGACTATTGTGGTCAACAGTGTTAAATACTGCACTGAGGTCTAGCAGAACAAGCACAGAAATGAGTCCACTGTCCAAGATCATTCGTAGCTTTCACTAGTGCTCTTTCTGTACTGTGATGAGTTCTGAATCCTGAAAGTCTTCAGATAAACCAGTTAGCTGTTTTACAACCACTCTTTCAAGAATTTTAGAGATAAAAAGGAAGTTTGTACATTGGTCTCTAACTAGATAAGATAGCTGGGTCAAGTGATGGCTTGTTAAGTAAAAGTAAAAGAAACAGTGGACAAATGTAACATTTCCCAAGATCTAGTAGGTCGTATCATAAAAAAAGGTAAAAAGGGTAAATAATAGTTTGTTAGGGTAATGGAAACACAGTACTTCCACAAACAACAGGATGGAACATTATTGTGAAACAGATTAAGTAAAGCTTGACATGCATTAGACATACTATATCCAAGCACCTGATACAACTCTGATAAAAGGCGAATTTTGAGGAAAAAAATAAATTGACCATTTGGCACATTTGTTACCAGTGTACATGTCGTTCTCAGATATGTAAACTTTAATTGCAAGTTGCATTTATTTGGCATAGTATTGTGATTCTGTTGTCCATGATGTGAAGTCTAAGAATCACACTGAGCACCTTGGGAAAAGCAAAATGTGCAGATATCCTTTAAGATGTGCAAAACTGCCAAAAGAATGTGAGCGTATTCAAAACATGCAAACCGAGTGTCATTTTTTCTGTCTCGGTAAGACAGTTCAGGACCATCATACAGATGGCCCAATGGCTCCTGCTCAACTCCCACTGCTCTTTGTTTTCATTCCTCTCTTTTGGTGATAATGTATTGTCTGCAGGGTGTCTAATGATCCCTGAGAGCAACCATATTCCACTAACAGGCACTTCTGTCAAACACATCACCAATGCTGTGCTCATTGATTTGTGTTGCCTTTAAAATGGGCTGTTTCCTCCACATTGGGCACAGCTGTAATTGCATCTTGCTTAAATGATTCAAATAAGGCCTTCTATTGCTCGTATCTCCGCTTCCCCTCCCGCTCGTGTCACTGTCACCCTCACTTATTTCATTACGGATTCAGCAGACTTGATAAAACAGCAGGGGTGCCCCATTCCACAGCGCTTAGGCAGCCCGGCTGAGACAAAGAAGTGGTCAAGCGGGGCAACAAATCACACCAAATGGAGCGTTTGCTCTTTGTGCAGCCTAGTTATGGAAAACTGATTGCAGCATCCCGAATACTGAATAGGCGTAATAAATGCTGAAGAAGGAGGAATCTTCTACTAATTGGATGGAGGGGGTGAAAGTACTGGTATTCCCCTTTTTCTGTCTAGAAATTAGCTCTCTAAAGAAGCCTCCAGCACCCCAACACCACCTTTTACCTGTTTCAGCCCCCCTCTCAGGTCCTCACGGCCTCCCTTCTCAGACCACCTTCATCCTAGTTATTGGGAACTCTGCGGCTCACAGGGCCAGCCTGGATTCCCCATCTAAACCTTCTAAGACCATCTTGAATAACATGCACAGTCCCCTCACTGTCACCACCAAATACAGTAATATCAGCACCAAAATTATGCACACTGAAATACATGACATCAGAGCTCGATAGAAGGAGTGACAGCTGGGTTCAGGGATTACAGTCTCCTTGGACTAAGTTGTCTGAAGATGACCTTGTGACCTGTAGTGAGAGTATGGAGCAGGTGGAAGAGTGTCTAAAGAGGTAGAGGTATGCTCTGGAGAGAAGAGGAATGAAAGTCAGTAGAAGAAGACGAACATGTGTGTGAGACAGAAAGGTGAACATGCAAAGTAGAGTAGACTTAGTGAAGGTAGAGTTTAAACATCCAGAGCAATGACCAGTACACAAGAAAGGTGACGAAGAGAGTGCAGGGAGGGGTGGAGAGGGTGGTTTTTGAGGTGGTAGTGAGACCTGCTATGATGTATGGTTTGGAGACCATACGCCATAGACAAAAAGGCAGGAAACTGAGCTTGATAAAGCAGATGTGAAGAGGATAAGATTTTCATTGGGGGTATTTAGAGTGGTCAGTATTAGAAATGAGTACATCGGTGGGACAGCTCAGTTTGAGCGGTTTGAAGACAAAGTTAGAGAGATGAGGTTGGCATTGTTTGGACATGTGCAGAGGAGGGACGGTGCATTCGGATCTTCCAGGCAGGATAAACAAAGGAAGATCCAAGAGGATGTTCTTGTACCTTGATCAACCTTCTGGATGGAGGAGGACATCCAGGAGCAGCTAACAGAAGGAGAAGAAGAAGCTTTCTTCAGTTAAGGCTGTCTGTTCTTATTCCAAAGGTGAAAAATAAAGCAGTTTTGTTAAAGCTGCTGCTGTGTCTCCTTTATGAAACTGTCTTTATGCAGCGACGCCTGGTTTTATGAAGGCTTACCAGTGTTTTAACAGTTGAAATAAATCTTTTCTAAAACTGAACCAAATATAATTTTTTCAGTGCCTAAACATAAATTGTGGTTTGAATTGAAAGACACTTAAAACGAAATGAAATCGTGAGTGGAAAAAAAGCAAAACCAAATAAAAAATATGACAGCCTGAAGGGGATGCAAAATATTTTCTCCTGAAAGATAAACCTGAAACCTCTGTAACTTCCTTCTAGGGTTAGAAAAAGTATTCAAAGTAATTCAAGTCTGACAACTGTACCTCCATTCTCTCTAGTATACATGAAAATGTATTTGTCTCCATCTAACCAAGAAGCCAGGATTCCTTTTTGGTTTTAGCAAATCACATCACAACAATTTTCTGATCACTTTGAAACCATTTCTGTGTTTGCCCTCAAGCTAAATAACAGAAATGCTACCCAATATGAGCCTTAGCCTCTTAGGTGGGGATCTTTTGACTCGTCCAAAGTCGATCTTAAATCTTACGTCCATGCACCTCCCCTCAGCAACACCAAGCTTTGGAACAACCTTTCTGAAGAGATCAAGTAGAAGTGATGAGTTTTATTTTGAGGTATTTTTATGTGAAGTAGTCCTTTCATTTTATTACTTTCATTTTTATATTTGGACTCATTTATACTGACAGTTTGCATCATTTACTAAAGCTTAACTTTATATATTACTTAAGCTGGTCCAGTAGTCTGAGTAGAGTTAAAAAGACCCGAGCATCCGCTCTCCTCAGAGCCTTCCTATCTTGTCTTTGGGCTGACTAATAAACATATTGCACTACCCATTCTCAGCTGACAGGCTAGTTGTCTCTACCTGAAGCTTCAGATCTCCTGGACGCGACGATGCTGGGGTAACGCACAAAATATAACAGCCACAATGAGGCTGAGCAACATCTGAGAGGGATGATGGAGGATTCTGTTCCTTGAACAGTGTTAATTTTCCAACCGAGTTAGCTGCAAAAAGAAAGAGTGGTCGGGCAGGTGCCGATGGATTAGCTAATGTGACAAGTGTGCTGGGAAATATGACAGCATCTGTCTCATAATAGCACTGCCACGTAGGGAGAAGACAAGACAGACCATTTAAAGGTAACCCGAGAAATTCACATGTTATCATAGCAAAGCTTCTCCTTTTCACAATAAAATAAAGATGTTCAAAACCAATATGTGGCCATATACTGTACATCAATATACATGTGCTGTGGGTCTCAAAAGTATTCCATGGAAGTACCTTTGTCTGAATGGACTGCAAGTGGTCATAAAAGATGCAGGCCCTCAGCTGGACACTGACTCCCCCCAGTCAGATGAATAATAGTACAAAGGGCTGCTAAATCATTGAGACAGCTTCTCTGCTCTGTCCAGACTGCACCGGTCCAGCACAACACTGCTAACAGATCAATGTGGAGGACATAAGAGGCGTCGAGGCCCACGATCCTCCAGACGAAGCCTCGGCTTGCTTTCAGCGCGAGTGCTCAGAACTCAGGAGGACTTTCAACTCAGCCGTTTGTGGTGGGGAAAAAAGGGGCTGATTAGTTGGAAGCATCAAAACCTATTTTGCATAATAAAAATGGGAGGCTGTTTCGATAAATCTGAAACGGTGGAATTCTTAGAAGTTAAACGTGAAGAGTCTGATCTGTCCTTTTACAGATGACAGAGGAGACTAGTGGACAAACTGTCCTCGTTTCCCTGAGCTATAACAATGATCTTGGGAGGGTGGGGTGTCTGATTGTCTTGCACTGTTGAGGAAGTGACCCAAATACGGGGCAAGGTCACTGCAAACCAATTTCATTTGTGTGTTAGCTAAGTGAGTTGCCTGTGGCTGGGAGACAGAGAAGGAGAGAAAGCATGTTGTTTAAGTAAAACCCTCAAGAACATTATGATTTATTTAAGTGAGGAGAAAATATGAATAATGTATTGGCTATACGGAGCATGAATCTCTTTTGTACTAATTGTCAGGAAGGCTTGCATCCAGTGTGTGAGGGGTGGAGGGGCTGGAGAACCCAGAGATCACAGGGGCGCTGTGGCTCAAAGCTGCTGGTCCTAGAGCCACAGCCATTGACTTGCAAATGAGCTCAAGGAGGCTAATTAATGGAGGGGCTAATGAAAGCAGTGGTTGGGCTCCAGTGAAGAAATAATCTGGGACCCCTATTTCACTTTCCCCCTCTTTTCTGACTTTCTCGCGCTCTCTCTCTCCCCCATTCCCTCGCTTGATCAACCTCTCTCTTCCCACAAGATGGCTCGTGCCATTGAAGTTGATTGCAGTGCGCATCAATATGTGAACAAAGTTGTTGGTGGTGGGGTGCGGGGATGGTGGCGATGGTGGGTGTGAATAGAATTAGCATTCATTTGAAGAGAGCCCCCTCCTTCTTACAGCTCTGTTATTTATTCTGTAGCTTTTGGCACATTTTCTGGTTCTCCACTCCCAGGAGGAGAGTTAGAGGGAGATCGAGCAGGGTGTTTAAGATGTGTGACGTGCTATAATGGTAACTTTTGCACTTTTTCTTTCTTGTTTGCACTGCAGAGTGTTAGGCAGCAGCGAGAAGAGAAGTCGCCCTTTCCTCTTTGCTTGCCGCGGTGATCGAAGGGTGGAAGTGCGTTCAAAGATCAGATGCTCTGGCCTGCAAAAGGCTCTTTTTACTTTGAAGCAGTGTGACTGCTCTCAATACCAGCGGAACTCCTTGTGACTGGTAACACTGCTGCTGCTACTGTGGATACTACATAAAAAAACCTTTAAAACTGGCTTTTGCCACATTGTGCAGAAAAACACCACAACTTCTATGATTCAGGCAAATCTCTTTGTAGTAGTGTCCAGTCATACTAATGATTAGTGATGACATAATGAATGAAAATATAGCATAATAATAGCATATAGCTTTGCCCTTACCTATTTTTGTGTTTTTGCCACATATATATTATTTTAGCTTTTCTCATTGATTTTGTACCTTGTAGCATCACCTACAAGGCCCATGTCATGACATTTAAAAGATGCACGAAAAGTACAATGTGTGAAGACATTTCATGCAGTTGATGTAATGAAATCACATCAACAACACTAACTTACAACTTAGAGCCGATGTGTCATATGCACCTCTACGTCTACACTAATCCAGATAAATTTGAAAACAGTCTTTTCGTCTAAAAACGCTCCACGTCCACACTATTGTTTTCAATTGTTTTCATCCACACTGAAAACACTACATTCCTGTACTGCACATGCATGAAAAGTAAGATGATTCGACCTGCATGTTTTCCGTCTGCCATTTTTTTACTTTCCGGTTTTATCTGGAGCTATCTGCAGCATGTACAAACTGATATTGATCTTTAATAAGGCTGTCACAATTGAGAGCAAACAAAACAACTGCTGTACAATGCCGTTTCGCCATCTTAGTTGAATTGGTCACATGACTGCATCATAGGACTAAAATGCGTCATCGTTTTCCAAAGCCTCCGTTTTTGCAGTCCACACTGCAACGCAAAAAACAGCGCTTTCAAATTTATCCGCTTTGGAGAGCGTTTTCAAAAAGCTCAGTTTTCCTTCACCAAAAACAGCGTCTTAGCGTGGAAAGAGGGAGAAAACGGAGAGTAAAAGTTGCGTTTTCTAATAAAACGCGGTCTCAGTGTGGACGTGGCCAAAGACGTCTCTTCTGTCAGTTACAGTGTTACAGCATGTGCATCGCTCTCATTTAAGGAGTTCACTCGTTTCATTCTCCATGAATCTTGTGAGAGTTGCTGTTGTTGGAGGATCTACAAAGCGTTGGTTTTTCTCTCTATATATTTGTGTTGTCATTCTATAAATGGCATCAACCTGTCAGGGACTGAATAAAAACTAGAAGGCTAAATCCACCATGTTCACATAATGATAGCTGGAAATAGCCCCTTAGTCCTTGGATGACCATCAGTGTTTCCACTGCTTTAGCTTCCAGTGCTATTGCTGTTTGATGGTCACCTTTATTACAATCACTCATAATACTCTTATTCTGTTACCTCTGCTATAGACCATTCCAAACTCAGCCAGAACTACTATTAACAGGACTACTACTTCAAATACCACTGCTTTGAAGATTGAAAGTGGTCACGTCACAATGTGAACTTTTTCATGCCGTGTGAACACTTCTTCTTCTTTTTTAATATATCTTTTCTAGTTTATTCTGTAGCTTTTGGCAAATTTTCTGCTGCTCCACTCCCAGGAGGAGAGATTGAGAGAGATGGAGCAGGGTGTTTAAGCTGCATGACAGGCTGTAATTGTAGCCTGTTCACTCCTTCTCTCTTGTTTGCACTGGAGAGAGAGTAAGGCAGCAGTGAATAGAGAAGTCACCCCACCACCCCTACCCCTACCATCCTTGCTGTGGTTGGTTGGAGGGTGAAGGCGCGTGCTTGGATCGGATGCTCTGCCCTGCAGTTGTATCTTGTTTCTTTGAAGCGGTGTGACTCCTCTCAGCCACCCCACCAGCCCCCGGCACTGCCACCGTCTACAGGGTCCTGCTGTACAGAACCGTGCCGCTGTTTGAAGATATGGAGTGAAAGGCTTCTCGCCTCGACCCCTGCTACTGCCACAGGCACACACACATACATTGATACGTACACATGAATGCTTTTCTCTCTCTGTCTCTTTCACACACACACACACACACACACACACGCGCACACACACACACACACACACACACTCATACAATCAAAATCAGTCTCAGCTTCTTCTTGTTACCCTTTGATATGCGCTCATGGTCTGACTCCCACCCTCTCAGACCCCAGTAACAAGCAGCAACAGTGGTCTTAGAGTTGTAACATAACATTTTATTTAGTTGTGTTTTTATCATTTATTCAGGGTAAGCATTGGTTGCTGCAGCTTGGCACAGATTTAGGTTCAAAACAACAATCTGGCTTAACTGGAGAGATTTTTAAAAATGTTAATAAACTGTTGGTTAACTATAGCTTCCTTATATACAAATATATACTGTGCAGATGGGTCAGATGCTGATGTGTAATGGCCCTGTTTGTTGCGAAGTAGAAATTCTTCGGCAGCCTGTTCTGGAGCATCCTGCTGGTGTTCGACCACATCGAGATTCACTGAGTTTGCTTTCATCCTTTGTCCTTTTGCTTAAAGCCGATCCTGAGTAATTTTTGCAGTGTGGCAGGGTGCATCGTCCTCTGAAACAGCTCTTACTACAAAGTTCTTTTTCTGGCTAATGATAGTCTTCCAAACTTACAGCGACATTTCTTCGGACCTCATATTTAAAATGGCAGTGAAAAGCAATAAGATACAGATTCAACAATCTGAATCAGCTTCAGATATTATGTCTGCTTCATTTGTCACAAAACAACAAGAGAACAGGCTTCACCTGATCATGACACAGTGTGTCGCTGCCAGATGTCCCATTAATTTTGAGCCTCTAAAAATCAGGGAGTTTGTAAAACAAGGGCTGTCATTTCTAAACAGTCGGTGCAAAATTTCTGCAAAACTCCTCGAATGAAAGCTGAAATTCTGCACTTTAAACACAGTTTACTGTTTGACCTAAAATCCACTGTCGTCATGTAGAGGTAACATTCATTTTGTATTTGTTTAAGAAATTATGCACATAACTGTATTCAGTGGCATTCACATCAGTGCCAAGATCCAAGATTTCCCAGTAGAACAAAGATTCAATGAATGGTATTAACTTTTAAAATGAGGCTAGTCAATGTATGTAGTAGTAAGTGACTATCATTCAGCACATTTTTAAGCTTTTAAGATCCGATGGCCTCAGCATTCAGGACACCAAATATTTGAACACTTCAGAGGCTGATTAGGACTTCAGTGTGCACGTTAAGCTTAGGATCAGGACTTGTTTACTGTAAGTGCTCCAAACCATGTGACACATTAAAAACTAACCTTGTGTGTGTTTTCTCTTTTCATCGTGTGACATTTGAGGTTTAATGTTGGTAAAGCTTGTAAATCCTCCTTTTAATTGATGCTCGAAGTTAAACTTTGTTTTATGAACTGGGAGAACAGCCGCACTGTTCATATTATTGGTTACCTCATGAGGGTTATGTGTTTTATAATGGGAACCAAAGGATCTAGAATTGGCTAATGGGATCAGCCAGACAGTTGTTTTTATGATATGCAGACTGAGCTGTCAGTGTGCATCACAAACAAACACCCGCTGTTGGCCACTCTCCAGGGAACATCAAGTTTTGAAAGTTTGGCACTTTTCAGGTGATTGGACAAGCCATATAACTTAAAACAATGAGAAATTTAATGTAGTAGTGATTATCATTTATTAAAGTGATGACTAAAACAGGCTCCACTACCACTGGCAATGATTACTATGAACAAATGTGTGCTTAGCACCGGATCGCCTGATCAGATGATTGGTGGTTCAGTCCTTAGCTTAACTAACTTAAGCTAAATTTAATGCCTGGCCTAACTAGAGTTCAATTAGTATGGCTTGTAGTTATAGATTTATTAATTAGCTGTTGTTTTATTTTTGCAGATCTCGACAGTTTTATTGCTGATTGGAACAATGGCTAAAAAATTGAGCGATCCTTTAATATCTGATCCCTGGTACATACGCAGTGTTTCAGTCCACTACCTGCTCTTGACTCTTGGTGTGGCCTTTCCTCTGGTGGTTTTTTTCACACTGTCTCCTGCCTGCTAGGTTACTGGTTCACTGGGTTGGTAGAGACCCCTGCCCTGCCTCCCTGTAGCTACTCCTACATTTCCCCAGGTATGTGAACCCCATATACCCTCTGCCTTGCAACCCCTCTTGCCCCATTTTCCCCAGTGGGGACCAGGGGCTGAGATGGATGGTGAGGCAGAACACAGCCCCCCAGATGGGCTGATTTATGGTGTCTCCTTTCGATGCAGGCAGTACAGAGACCCTTGGGGATGAGTCTGAAGAGCGCTGGGGACAGCCGCCGTCTCAGACCTGACGGCCCCGGGCTCCCAGTCCACCTTGATGCCAAGTACCAAACGGCCACTCCAGAATGGTTGCAATCTGTCATGTAGGCAGCGGAGGATCTTCCTTAAGAGCAAAAATATAGAGAGCAGGAACAATGAGTCTTGCTCCCTTCCTCCCTCACCTCTTCCCACAGACATTGATCTACACTGCAACAATTTATTATATCACATATGGCTGCTGTCGGGGGGATGCTTGGAGACACTTCCACGTTTTTTTTTGCAACCAGTATAAATATAGCTACATTACAGGCAGCTGAGAGAAACCATTTTTGTACTGTCGTGACAGCATATGGATACTCAGATCTCAACCCTGAGCTCTGCAGGACTGAGACTATTCTGCAATAATAAAGTCATTAAAGGTGGTATAGCCAAGGATTTAACAAACCATTATCATAAACTAAAAACCTGAAAAATCAGAATGTAAAACGATATTTTTGAAAACTGTATATATACACATATACTCACACCTGACATTTTTGCTCTTCTTGAAACTTGTTGAGAGGGTAGAGTGCCAAGTAATGATTTTATTCTAGAAAGCTTGATTAGCAACCTGCATCCATCATCTCTATATGCACAGATACAGACACCTGTTATAGTAACATACAAATAAAATACAAGAATGTCATTCACCAGAACTGAAGGATTGAATTTTTGGACTGTCTATGCATCATAGTCGGCTATATTAATTGTGAAATAATTTCATGAAAATTATGCTGGAGTGGTCCAGTTACGTGACGTGGAGGGGCTAGCAGGAAAATGCTCAGCTACAGCTAGCTTTGTTGCCACACTGTCAATTAAGGTAGCCATAGCTGTACTTTCAGATCTTAACTCTATCCTTTGTTATTTCTTATAGCTGATGAGCATATTAATATAGATTTCTGTTGTGCTGACTTACGTCTGTGATTGCTGCTCGTTTCCCACAAATAATTGGAAGCAAATAGTCTTGAAGTGGCCCACACCACTGTGTACGTTTCAGCTACAGGAACTGCTCCAGTAGGACCTAACTGTTCTTTAGATTAAAATACTTTAGATGAGGTACTTCTGAGAGCTTTGGAAAAGATGCTGATTTTTTAAAAACCAAGAAACCAACCAGAAGCAAGACAGAGAGCAGATTGCTGGTCCCACAAAAAAATGAATATTTGGCATAAAAAAGGAAAACAAACCTGGTTTCCTCTGTTCCTGTTGTTTTTGTTTTGTTGGTTTTTTCACTATGATCCATAGTTATTCATGAAATTAGATTTAGTTACATTAGACACAGATGCAGCTGTTGCAAAACTAATGAATCACCTCATCAGTCTTTCAAATGCTAATATGACTGATTAAGACCATTCAAATTTACCTTGCTTCTGATCGTGTTGCTGTAATGGAAGGGAGGCAACTTTGAATTCTGTTTTAGAGTTGCATACACCAAAGCTAATAAAATAATTTAGGCAGATATATAAAAACAGACTTAAAGGGAAGCTGTTTCTGAATGCCCACAGCTCTACTGCTCTATCTGTGAGAGTTCACTCATTTTCATATAGCAACATAATTCTTTCTATGGCATCTTGCAAACAGCATTAGCATGCTACATGCTACAAGGTTGTAAGCCAAGCACGTATGACAGAAGCTCATGGCCTCAGGCATCACTAAGCAAAATGCAAACTATGCTTTATGGATTATATAATCCACTATTATTTGACTGTTGCAATTTAACTGAAGAGCATTATGATGAAAAATCAACAAACGGCCCACCAAACAACACATCTCAAATCTCCATGGAACGCTGTTTTGTCTGCACAGTGAAGATATTTCTGTCTTTATTAGCTTTTTTCTGATTCCCAACACTGTTATTTCCCTTGAATCTCAACGGGCCATTCGTGAATACACAGATGAAAATTGACAATAGGCGAAAGACAATATGAGGAGGATCAGTGGTGCTGTGTTATCTGTGTTTTTTGAAAGTGTTATTTCAATTAAAAAGCGGATAAACTGCTGATTAATTCAGCACACTTCCCAATTACAGATCAAACAGGCCTCCTGGGGGCTGCAAAGCCCCAAAGATGGCAGATGCCGAGCACATATTCAGGCATATTTCATAGGGCTATGAAATATTGAACTAGTGTGTGGCATTGTGGTACCGCTGGGTGTCTGTGTTGTTGGGGCTGTATGTAAATCTGGCTGTGACACCCCTGTCTGCAGCAGGAGACTGATATCTGGGACATGTTGGGAGCTACTACAGGGAAAATGATGCAATGTGAAGCTAAGACGCTCCAGACAAGTGCAGTATCACATTCTGCTTGCTACAGTGGAGCAATGTTGGTGCAACTTTGGAGACAAATTAATGTAAGATGTGCAATGATGTTGGTAAAAGTTCAAGTAAGAGAGCATGTAAAGCATGGATTTGAAGACAAACAGAAAAGAAGGATTTTGTTCGTTCGGTGTTCATCTGAATTGCACACCGAATCTTAAAGAATCAACTAGAATAGTCTTTAAAAGTTTGGCCTTTAGTATAATTTGATATTATTATACTGAGCAAACTGAAAAAATTGCTACAGATTTTATGACATGTAACACTTGCAGACCCTGCTGTATCACACAGTGACTGTATACCACATTTACTTACAGGCAGTTGTTAATAAAATACACAAATCATCAAAAAATGTGGACATGCATTTTAAAAGTCAATATAAGCTTTTTTTTCAATGGTCAAGTTAACAAACATTGTTTGCCATTGACAGTTTTTATTATTTTTTATTATTTATTATTAGCTGTCTGCATCTTTCCATTTACAACAAGCAGCCTGGGTAGCAAAGCCTTTTTATTATAAAATAGGTACATATGACTTCTTTCTACTTTTAGTTGTCAGAATTTACCTTCACTAATTACAACAGGCGAAATTATTCCACTGAGGGGGTTAACAGTTATTCAGTACGTGGTATAGCACTGGCAGTGCTCACTAAGAAGTGCATCCAGCTCTACTGGTATAAATCAGTGACATGAGCAAGATTATAGAGCTGCAAATGTCTCCAAAACACATTTTCAATGCTTCAGAACAGAATATTTAATTTTAATTACATTTTTTATTCCTCCCTTACAATAAGACACAAATCTACATCCAAGCTTGTTGTTTTACTTGTTTTATGTTAGGTCCGGTTTATAGCGGCAGAGAACACATCAAGCAAACTTTGTTTTGTAATTTGACATATGAACATGTCTGGGTGAAAACATTCAGTGAAAACAAATTCCAAAATAAAAACAAGATTTTGAAACAGAACAAAGACAAAATAATGACTGTTCGATCTGAGAACTGTGACTCTTCCTCCAGACATATTTACTCATTCAGAGTTTGATGCCAGTAACACATTTTAAAAAAAGTTGACAGGAGTATCTTTATCACTGTGTTTCATCATCTTTTAACAACACTCACTAAGTGTATGTTACCTGAGTAAACTAATTGTTTTCGGTTGCATTTTGTTGTTTCCATGTTCTCCTAATCATATAGTTTGAAATGAGGGCAGTGTACTTGTATGAAGACACCCCGTTGGAAAAACTTTATCTGACATTGTCCGGCTGAAGTATGCAGCTTTCACTAAAAAAGACCCATTTATATGTTATTTCAAAACCACCTGTCCCACATTCAGTGAATCATGAATGGTTTGAGAACTTGTCCTGAACCCATGCAATCATTTTACAACAGAACTGTGCCCATTTTTTAAAATAGTTTAAATCAGTACCAACTTTAAACTTTGTTATTTGAGTACAGTAACAATTCTCATGTCAGATGTTACTCCTCATGAATCTTTTCCTGTGTTTACTTCTGAAACATGTTGTATACCCATTAATTAACCCCATTAGCTGAGACATCACACGGCGATGCCTTGTTTTATCTTTTCCTAAGAAATAGTGAGGATCTTAGGTGGTGTCAACCTATCCTGACGATAGCTTCTTACACTACAAGATTCATGGAGAGCATTGCCAGCCTTCCCTCCCTTAGTGTGTCCATAACTCATTTGAGTGTAAGCGCAAACAAACTGCTGTAACAGCTCTCTGGACAGGAGTTTGTATGGTCCAGTTATATGATGCTGCTCTTCTCTCACTCTGCCGCCTCCCAAACAAGCCTGCGGCACTTTGTAACCACCGCTTTATGTCCCAAAAGACGGCAGACCAATAGTTGCTGAAATCCGATGTGACCATAACACATAAATCATCTTTTAAGCACTGAGAAGAGCAGGTGCAGGCATAAACAGTGTCGACGCTGCTTTCTCATTGATGTAAATAATTTATCAAACCTACACACACACACACACACACAAGACTGTTTATTCCTTCCCAGTCATTGTGTAATCCTCAGACGCCATTTTAGTGGAGGGTCTGTCAAGACACACACACTGGCACGCGTGCACAAACACACGCACACACGGTCAGATTTTTAGAGGCGGCCCTGTCTGTCGCCATAATGAATCCCACTGTGATCACTCTGGCAGTTGTGGTCATCACTCTCTGACCAACACACACACACACATGCAGACTCCCCCATTCTCTCTCTCTCTCACACACACACACACACACACACACACACACACACACACACACACACACACACACACACACACACACACACACACACACACACACACACACACACACACACACACACAGAGGTCCTGCTGACTGTCTGCTCATTCATCATGCGACCCCTCATGGAGTTGCTTGTGGGAGTCTGGGGATGCAATGGAGATGGAAGAGGAGGAGGGGAGAGTTGGTGTTGGAGGTGTGCGGTGGTGGTGGTGGAAGTCTAGTAAGGGTGTTGGAGCACAGGATGTGGGGGAGCCTGGGTGAGAGAGAGGGATGTGAGCAGACAGACAGAGAGGGATGTGTCTGTACACGCGAAGGATGGAAGAGGAAGAAGCCCTCATGGCTCTGTGCCTGGGGACTTACAGGCAGAACTGGAGGGGGTGGGGGTGCAGGGGCACTCTTGGATTAAAACCACCCTTTATTCTTCTCTCCGCTCTTGTGCAAAAAAACCCCAGCCACCTCAGTATAGTTTTGCTTTGGTTTGGCCATGCATGGTCCACCAAAGAACTCTTTTCTCATCCCCTGGCCATTATTTTGACAAGTGTTTCCTCTCCCTCTGCCCGCCAGCAGCTCGATGTTAGCTTCCCCAGGAGCGTTAAGTGCATATCTAAATAGTTGATGAGCACTAAGCTGGAAGGGGAAAGTGTCGCCGGTGGCGCCTCATTGAAAGCTGCCTCAGAGACACCCAGTGGGACTGCTTTAAACAACCAGGCGTCCCACTGCTCCGCAACCTGGGAAAGGAGATGGTTCCGAGCCCAGCGGGTTCCTCACCTCTCCAGTCTTTTAAGATAATTATCAGAAGACACGACGGTGTTTTTACTCCAATCAAACGATGGAGGTAAAAATGCAGATGGAGCGGATGTATGCAGGGAGATTCACAGATTTAGACTTTCTCTTGATGCTGTTATTCTTCATCAATGTATTACAGTACATGAAAACGTGCTCCTTTATTTTGGGGGGATCACGTTTCCTGTCAAACTGTTTTGACAGTGACTGTTAATGATTTCTTACATTTCCCAGCCATCAAAAGAAGAAGTGAGAGAGGTTTGCTCTCAGTTCAAGTCATTTTACATGTATGAGCATATGTGAACTTTGACAGTGTCTTTTGTCAAATATGGAACAAAAAAAGTCAGCATTTATGTTTTAGTGACAAGGTAATATCTTCTTCTAATACAGTTTCCATTATGTAACTATAATTTATTTTATGTGCTAAAAACATCAATTACAGATCTACACCTTAACTACACCTTAAATCTTGCCAGTCATGAGAAGACTTTAATGAAACAGCACAAACCAGGGACTTTCTAGAGAATCACACTGCATAAATAATAACATAAAATAAAACACGTAAACGTTGAGGAGCTTTAATATGAAACATCCACCAGGTCAGAGCTGTTTGGTGTTACAACCCATTTACCACCTACACGCAATTTGTACCTGCCTGATGCATCCAAATCTTACAACAGAAAAACTGCCAAAATGCATAAACTTGATTTCAGTTCAGTTTAATTAATATTTAGTTTTACAGTGCTTACTGACAACAGCAGTCAATAAGCAGTCTGTATAAGGTGAATGTATTACATTCTATCTTCATCTAAGTGGTTTGCTGGGAAGCTGATGAATGTTCTCAGTTTGCATTGCTTGTCAGTCTTTGTGAAAAGATTGAGGATAAATGTTTTAATGTAAATTTTGCATTACCAAGCATTATGGGAAAAAGTCACATTAAAAGTCTTTGCTTGTTTAAGAAACGAGAAGTAAAATGATGCCCTGGATAAATGACAGTATGAGACATTCAGGAGTTACTGATCACATGCTTTTATTTTGTTGATAGATTGATGGACTAAATGAGACAGAACTGGAACATGTGAATTCAATTCAGTTGTATTTACATAGTGCCATATCATACCAACAATTGCCTCAAGGTGCTTTATGTTGTAAGTTAAAGACCCTGCAATAATACAGAGAAAACAAAGACAACCCCAACGACCTCTATGAGCAAGCTCTTTGGCAATACTGGGAAGGAAGAACTCCCTTTTAACAGGAAGAATCGTCTGGCAGAACCAGACTCGGGGATGGCCATCTGCTGCAACAGGCAGAGAGCTTAGAGTTTGGCCAAGAAGTTTTCAAGGTTGACTGGGATGTGGAAAATCAAAAAACTGGATTATGCGACGTGTAAACTGGCTGAAAAACAACTTTTAGCAGTGGAATAGTGCCAAGAAAGGCCGCTCTTTACACACAAAGGTATTCGACAAACACTACATTGAACAAGCTAATCATCACATGGCATATCACAATTACCAGATTACCCATAGCATCTAAATCTCATATTGCATATTAATATACCATTTAATGAACTCAACTGTAATGTGCATTTAGCAGCGGACCAAGTGCACAGTTTTCATACGTATGCAAACACTACATGGGCAAAATTATAACCCAATGCAATGCAGTATTAACACTGAGTGAATAGAGCGATGTGCTCTGATGGGGTGACATGGTATTATGAGGTCATTAAGAGCAGATGGGGCCTGATTATTTAAGACCTTGTAAATGATGAGAAAGATTTTAAATTTAAATTCTTGATTTAACAGGAAGCCAATGAAGGGAAGCCAGTATAGGAGAAATATGCCATATTATCACCATACTAGTACCATATCACCCCAATAGAGCACTTTGCTCTCAGACTGCAGTCTTACTTGTGGTTTCTAGGATATTTAAAAGTAGAATGGGAGCTGCCTCCCATTCTACTTTTAAATATCCTAGCCTTCAGATTTTAGGCCACTCCCAGTTTGGATATAGGAGACATACACCTTCTCTATTTTTAAGATTCGACTTGAAACTTTCCTTTTTAATAAAGCATATAGTTATGACTTATGGCATTAGATATACTACAATAGTGTTTCTTCTATCAGCAGTGTTTATACAGTACTTTGTATTTAATCATTAGTTATTATTAATCTCTGGTTCTTTTCCACCGCGTGTCTTTGTCCTGTCTTCCTCTCCTCACCCACAACTAGTCGCTGCAGATCAAATGGCCGCTCCTCCCTCAGCCTGGGTCTGCTGGAATTTTCTTCCTGTTAAAAGAGAGTTTTTCTTTTCTTTTCTCACTCAGGAAGTAAGCGCCTCAACACACCAACAACATCACCAACAACATACTTCATCCAGGTGGAAGAGATATGCTTACAGTCATGTGCCTGTCCACCCTGCACTGTGCAATCATAACCAGTTGATTCCAGTCAGAATCAACTGGTTATAATTTTGCGCATGTAGTGTGTATAATATACATTAACATGGAAGATTGACTCAATTTGGAGCCAGAGTTATGTGGCACCAAGAGGAACCATTTTTTGTGGCATTTTTTGTGGCACTCGTGCACTGGCTTCATTTTTCAGGTTGCTCCATTGTTACCTAAAATAAAGTGTCTCAAAACAGCTTTGGGATGCGACAAAGAAAGTATTGTCTTTACTGATGTAGATATTATCACAGGCAGTATTTTATCATCACATTTAGAGTGAAAAAAAAAACGCTTTTTTTTAAAGTAAGCAAGAAATGCTTGTGAAATATGATGTGTCTGGTAATTATAAAGTGTTATGTTGGTTCAGAATCCTATATCTGAAATGTAAATATCATCATGGCTAAAACATGTGCTAATTAAACAATGCGTTGTTTGGTCTTAAAACTGGCCTCCACATAACTCAGGGGAAATATTTCCAAATTATTTTGGTGTTTTTCCAACAGCATGTGAAGGAAACAATAAGGTAGTTCAAATAATTTGGTTTACAAATTATTGTCAAAGCCAAACACGGCTCTTATGATGGAGAATTCTTGAATGACCCAAAACGACAGTATGAAGTTGAAATGGTTTATTGCCAGGTTCACACAGAGATTAGCAAAGAGGAATTAGGTGGGGCACTGAGGAGCACCACCAGAGGCCACTTCTGCCAGACAGGAGAAAGAGTTAGTGAGTGTGACTTAATGAAAGGAAAACTTAACGTGCAGAGTGAACTGGATTCTTATTTGGATATTCCAGGAGCTGAGTGGATTCTGACTGGAATCAACTGGTTATGATTGCACAGTGCAGGGTGGACAGGCACAACTTTTCCAAAACATTTCCTCTGGTCTGCATTTTGCAGCCCAGAGGAAATAGTGTCAGTCGGGCAATATGAGCCCTTCAGCCGATGAGAGATGTCATCTGAGCAAGTATGCTAGCACCAGGGACCACAGGACTCATCAGAGAGCCTGATTATTGTAGCCAATATATGACAATTTGGCAGAGAGTAGAAGCTTGAGTTGGTTCTTAAATACTGGTTGCTTCAGGTGTGAAGGGTGGGATACCAGAAAGCTCCACAAGCAGGCAGAGCCTAGGGCAGGACCTGCCCACCTTCAACTGAGGGTAAAACAGTTAATGAAATCAATGACATAATGATGTAACTGAGAAACAGTCAAGTGCTAAGCTGCCATGCACGGCCAAATAGTCTCTGTGACTGCTTTGCACAGTGAGAAAAAGACAACAAAACAATCACCTTTGAACCCGCTAACATCCACTGGATCACTGGCAGCTAGTCTGGGTTCATGTATATGGTTTTCATTGCAGTAATGTTTGCTTATCTAGCAAGTGTCTAAAACAAGATGCAAGCCTAACCAAGTCCCCGGCGAAAGGATGGATAAGAAGTGGACTGGCTTCCTTTTTCCTTTCCTTCGGCTTTGAGCAGATTTCTTTTCCTTTACCTGTCTGCCATCAAGCTGTTTTCCTGGTTTAGGGTGTCACATGGAGAAAGTCTACACTTTCCAGCTGTTGTTGCTGTGCACATGTTTCTCAGTGTACGTGCACTTCCCTCTCCTCCTGAGAGCTGGGAGTTGATGCCCACACTGTGGCAGTGCAGAGATGGAGGATCTGGCTTGTCCAGAATTGATGTCTCTTGAAGGCGTTTTGTTGTTGCTCACCCCTACACCCCAGGGACCATTAAGCTGAAAATAATTGGCTCTGAATCTCCTCCCTTCATCGATCCTTTAGAGTCAGTGAACTCTCTGAGACACAAGCGCCAGTGTATTCAGAGATGGAGAAATGTACACACTCTCTCTCACATGTGCATGCGTGCACACACACAAACGGGAAAAGTGGAGAGGGCTGTGAGTTAGAGAAGAGAAACGGGAAAGAAAGGCACATAAAGATTTAAACATGAGCAGTCAACAGCTCAATGTAAGGAAGCACAGGACTCACAACAGCAGACACTCATTCTCAGCAAGGGTTCATTCAAGTGAATTTCCTCATTTCTAAAGATGTAGAGTTTTTGTTTCCCTTTATGAGATGAAACGGGAACAGTGGCCCAAACACTCCTGAACCTCCATTTATCTCCGGTGACAGTCACACTGGCCCCACATCACCTCTATCAAAGCTGGAGCACAAGCCGGCAACTGGCCAACAGAGGGAGCCCATGCTATTCCACAGATAGGCCATGCTGAGGAGCACTACATAAAAGTCCCTTCATACTGCACAATATTCAAATTGTCTTCATACTGAGCAAAAATAAATAAAAAAAGAGGACTACATGGAGTTTATTTATTATATCTTATGTCTTTGTTTCACCTATTTTCTATAATATTTTATATTGAGGCATCTATACTGGCACTTTATGTTTGTAACATCTGCTGTCATTGGCATCCTGTGTAAGGCCAAGCATAGAGTTTGGATTAACTTCATTTGAACCCTTTTAATAGATTAATTGAAAACCCCGAGGCTTTATGTAAAAAGTTACATCTTTTAGTTTCTAAAAAAATAGCTTATTCATTAAAGCCTTAGTCCTAACTCCACATGGTGACTGTGGATGTTAGGACAGTTAATAGTTATTTCTTTTGTCAACTTCAAGGCAACGGAACGAGCTGGAAACACGCGGCATGTCTTCACCTTAAAATCTGTGACACAGCCAGCAGACATGCAGACACGTTCTTTTTAAATACTACTTCTCTCCACCTGATGATAGCAATGTGTAATCTGTGTAATCTAATCTGTGTAATCTAAGCTGGTAAACGTGTCTCCTACAGTTAAACAGTGTTAAGGTAAACGAGACGACTGAACCATTGTCCCCTGTAGTGTGGGGATCTGATGTTTGTGTTATGATTTGTGAAAGACAAACTTTGGCTCAGTGGAAAGACTCACTGCACAAATCAAAGTGGCCCTTATCGCTTACAGAGCTTCAGAAAGACAAGTACCCAGATCATTCAGAATGACTCAGTGGTTTGGGGCCTACTTTGGACCAATGTCACATGACACTCTCTACCACCACAAAATCCAAATAAGGGTCTTATGAAGACTTTCCTATTTGTTTTTGTGTATCTTTAATAGTTGCATTCATTTATTGATTTGAAGAGGAATTATGTGTTAGAATAGTTTAATATAAAGAAGAAAAAGCAAACATTTGATGCAGTTACAGGCTCATCTGTTGTAACACGTGTGCGAAATGCTTAAAAGTGGGATTTAAATGATAAGAAGCTGGATTGGTAAACATGGCGTGCTTTTGTCTTCAATTACCTCCTTCAATCTTCATGTAGTCAGGTCCAGATTTAATGAAATCTATATCCATCCGTCTTCATCATTTGTGTGGTTGCTGGAGGACTCCGTGGTGCCGGCACTCCTATCATCAATACAGGCGGACGAAGGCCGCTCTCGGTGAAGAATTGATGGCCACCGAGGACACAACAGGGGGTGTTCATCTTCAGTATCACTCACTCCCTTTCTGGCCTTTACAAAACAGAGAGGTTCATCACCATGAATATATTTACATACCCTGTCCATCCATAATGTGACACCAAGGTAATTAGACCTCTTCATATTCATACGTCAGAGATGACATGAATAATAATCTCATGTCCCCACCACTGGAAATAGGTCAGGGATAATTGAATTTGTTTATCGTATTTTCTCCCATTAAGAGTAATCAGATAAGTAGTGGGGTACATCCCCATGACAGAGTCCTTCACCGCTGATGAACCATCACATTAATTGAAGTTAATGGGCAGAGCAAAGAGCGAGAGAAAGTGAAGGAGGGAGCTTGTATGGATGAGTGCATCAAATGAGTGGCAAACGGCGGGTTGAGTTTGTCCTCCCCGTGCTCCCAGGGCTGCATATACACATCAGCGAGCTGGGTAATCAAACACAAAAATGGCCTACATAAAATATTTACTCGGATCAACTTTTCATAAGCTCCCCACAAAGTTTTAAGGCTATCCAGCGTGCAGTGGGAACACGGCAGCCAGCTTCCCAGTTAGTCGGTATGACTGCCGTGAACATGTTCAGGAAAACATGGGAAGGAAAAGTCGATAGCTGTCGGCTGGCACCCTAAAGGCTTTCCAGTCACTCTTTGGTTCGCTCATACATTACTGTCACTCAATAAGCTGCTTTATAACAAGCAGATATTTAGCTTTGCATAGTCTTTATTAGGGATGGGGGATTTAAAAAAGGAGAACACTAAGGTCGATTAGCTTAGAACTTTGTTTTATATCTTCTCTTTGAACAAGATAGAAATTTAGGCGTAACATGGCCTTACAAACCCAACAGTGAGATCTTAAGAGATCCACAGCCTACGGCTCTTCAATGGGGTGTCACAGGGTCCCCAGGAAAAAAAAGTTGTAAATGTAAAATAATAAAATAAATATTCTTCTGTAGCAATAACAAAGTATAACATAAATTGTTCTGTAGCAATTACACAAGAATATCCAGTAATGTCCCTGCCTACAATTAAACACATTCACTTACCGAAAATCGGGGGCATCTGCTGTGGCACATGGGTGCAAGCCTTTGACCACAAACTTAGTCACTGCTCGGTGACATTCGTCTATCCTGGCCTGAAAGGAGACGCTAACGGTAGACTGCAGCGAGAACTGCCAGCCAGACTCTGTCTCTCTCATCATGGTCACCTAAATGCACAGTAACGGCAGGTTTTGTAATAAGGCAGATCGCGCTAACATAATATGCACTGTTAGTTGATTATTTACCTGCCGCATTAACGGGAGAGGACGTGCAAACGTTACCGCTGCTGCTGGGTTGAGATTCACGAGTCCAGAGCGGAATTAAAAACACGACATTCATTTAAGTTCATCGCGTGTTTTGTGAGCAAATGCTTTTGCATATTTGTAGTGTTTCCTCCTTTAAATGAAATATCTACTTTGCAAGTATTGCAAGTTGCCCTGTTGTCATCTGTTCTCGTAAAGTATAACCAAACTTTTGAGCGTTTGAGCCGCTTAGACGCCCTGCCAGGTAAATGACGCTCCGCAACGTGGTGACGTCATTCGGGGCGACTGGAATCGATAAGGGAATCGTTTGCAAAAATGGCAAACAATTCCAAGGAATTGAAACAGTGGGAACCGGTTCTCAACAAGAACCGGGTTTCGATACCCATCCCTAGTCTTTATTATGTTTAGGTACAGCGTCACATTAATTTGCTTTATGGGCAGTTTTTCCTTCCCACTGTCGCTCATAGTATTTTCTCAGGGGGCCTTCTGACTCTTGGGGTTTTCTTTCTGTTATTGTCGTGTTGTTGTGATTTGGCGCTACATGTATATAAAAAAGAACTGACCTTTTGGTCAGCAGTGGTTTTCACCTGCTGTGGACCTTAACTGGGACAAGTGAGAGCTGCAGTTCTTTAAATGTTGTTTTGGGGTTTTTGTTCCCTCCTGGATGAGTTGTTGATGTGCTCTTGGAGTAATTTTGGGAAAGACTCCTGGGAAGGTTTACCACTACTTCAAGTTTTCTCCATTGGCTCCCAGCTTTAGACATGACTTTGTGATATTTTTGTAACTGATAGATGTGAAAACGTTTGTTTCCCAGATTTTTCTTTCGATTGGTTGATGTTTTTGAGATCTTTTAGCCAACTACACTGATTTCTCGATTCAATGGGTCTGGCAGCAATCACGTATTGATGATCATCTTGTGAAACTCAACTCAGTTTTACAGACAGTTACTTTTCACACAGGGCCAGGTAAGTTTGGATAACTCATTTCCCTTATTAAATAAAAATCATTTAAACACTGTGTTTACTCAGTCTTTAATATTAAAGGTGCTTGCTGAAATTTGCTCTGTCCATGCTTAGATTTGGGGGATTAAAGCCATTCACTAAGCTTCATTTTGGGAATTCAAGAGTGCCTTAGTAGCAGAGGAAATACTGTGAAAACCAGCACCTACAGAAATTAAAATTTTGTTGACAGAAATTAAGAAGAAATTTAGTTTTACATTTTAATTGGCAAGCAGTGTGTCAAAACTACAAAGTAATGCCCATTAAGGACCAAATGGAATGAAGACTAATACAGAGAAAAAAGCCTGAACGTGTCAGATGAAGCTCAGGAACTGTTAAAATCCGAGACTGCACCGCTGTAGTTACCTGCCAAAGCGAGGCAAAGGAACGCTACTGGTATAACAAGGCTTGACGGGGATCTCAGGAAGCAGCAATGCACACAACAATCAATAGACCAGCCTCGGAGGAAGAGCATGGGGGGAACCAGACTTCACAACCAACCTCCTCTGAATGCATTAGAGCTCCGTTCCTCCACCCTCACTCTAACATGGCTTCATCTAAGAGAGAAAAGCACTAAAGAGGAAGAACGTGGTGACAAGTCGTATGAAGAGAAGTAAACCACTGACAGAGAGATTCCTTTGTGGGGCTGATCTGTGGAGAGAGCTCCACTCCTCTACTCACAGCAGGCTCTGCAGCGCTTCCAGGTGGCTCTGTCACTTCCCCTCAGGCTTTGTCTGTGAGTGTGTGTTTTTGTGTGTTCTCATGCTTCTATGCTTGTGAGCATCAGTTTGAAGCTTTTAGAGGGTAGATTTTTAGTCCTCATGTGTTTTTTTTACATATTCAAGGACAGTTTAGAAGCAGGACTGTATCAGTGCGTGCAGGGCGGACTCAACGTGGTAATTTTATATGACTGAGCAATAACATGTTCCTCAAACTGAACTGAAGCAATCATTTGTCCCTGTCAACAAAAAGCATTTTATTATGTAACAGTCCATCACAGGGGTGACATTGAGTGATAGTGAAACAGTTAAATCAAATTGTTATTAGTGATACTATGGAAGGGGCTGACAAGGGTTAGGACAATATTTTGGTTAGAGCTAAAATTACAACTTTGCAAGATTCTGTGTGCAATATTGAAGCACTTTTCATGCATTTGGGTTTTTTCTGGTTTTTTTTGATATTGTATGAATGAGTTGTAACAGAACTTAAAAAAATAGAACTTCTTTAACTTTTGTACTTCCTCATGGCTGGGATTTAATTTCTAGATAAAGGACTCGAGGAGGATTTATGCTTGCTCCAAAGCACCTTACCTCAATGCCTTTCTTTCACTCCCACATAGCACCAGGAATGTGCAGAACTTGCTAACGTTAGCTTAAAAATGTAGTCCACAGTATGAACGAATCAGTAGCTTTAAGCATAAGATAGTGTCCAACATCAGGACAAAAATGTTTACTTTTCAGTTGCTCACCTGTTGCTCAAGAAATAAATTAATAAGCTGAAGTCCAGCCATCCAGTCATTAGCTATCCATCCATTCTCTTCTGTTTATCCTTGTCATGTTCAGGGGGCTGGAGTATGCTGCCACTGGGCGAGAGGCAGGGTACACCCTGGACAGGTCACAGTCATTAGCTAAACTCTACAGACTCAAAATATGCAAATCAAGAAGACTAGAAATATCCTGATGGAAAAATGACAGAATGTGTTCAAGAATAACATATGCAGCGGCCATTTAGTGGACTGTAAGAGTATGGAGGTGTGCAAAGTCAGATTTACATGGATGTAAAGCTCAGCGCTTAATATTGTTAGTAAAGCGTATGTACAGCGACCTCTCTTTAACAGGGCTGTGCAAAGTTCAGTAGGTGGCTGTTAGTGACACAGGGGGCCGGCGGGTCGCTAGCAGTGCCGTCTCACCCCCTATCACCCCAGGGTGACCTCTCCTAAGTAATTACTCCTGTCACTCAGTCATCTCACTCTGTCCCCACCCAAACAACATCATCTCCATGACGATGGATACATTGATGCTACTAATCACTGTCTGCCCTCTGGACAACCCGCCTCCTCACTTTTCCTTCAGATCACCTCCCCATCTCTGTGTTGTGCATCCTTACAGCAGCTCCCCTGTTTTATATTTGCATAATTTTACTCGCTAATTGTAGTGGAGGATGACTGCATGTTGGACAGTCACTGCTGTTGGAAGTGATTTTAATGGGGGAGACATGGGATAATGGCGGTGCCCTCTTGCCCTGCTTCATGCCCAGGCCTCATTAGGGTGATCAGGGAGAGCCAGTCAGAGAGGGCTGCAGTTGGGGTGAGAGGGCACAATACAGCACACTTTTTTATCTAAAGATAAGCGTCATGGAAATATTTCATTACGGTTTGGCAGTCTTGCTAAACTTTTACATTTTTTTAAAAACAGTAGTGATGTTGAGAAATTGTTGCCCAGGGATTTTATTTATACAAACACTGGGTGACTTGGTGCAAGGTCTGCTTTTGTCTGGTCATTAATGAAAGTGTACAGTGCCACAGAAAACTATCTGCCCCTAGTTGATTTCTTACGCTAGACATTTGCGACACTTAAAAGTTTCAGATCCTCAAACACATGTTATTATTTTATTGTATTGTATTAGTCATAAACAAGTAAATACAAAATGCTGTTTTTAAATGCGGATTTAATTCATTAAGGGAAGAAAGTCATCCAGACCTGCCAGGCCGTATCACTGTGGAGAAATGTTGGCCCAGAATTGTTTTCATTCAACCATATTGGACAGTTTTTGTCCTTTCAAAGCATCTCACTCTGATTTATGTACAGACTCTGATTTGGCCACCCCAAAACATTAATATTGTTTAAGTTTTTTTGTTTTACTTTTGTTGGGCCATTCATAGGTGGAGATTCTGCTTTGGGATTTATCTGGTAGAGAGCAGAATTCATGGTTCCCTCATCCATCACCTCCTGTTTAACTGCTGCTATGATGTTATTTTTCTAAAATGCTGTTTTATGCCAGATGTAATTGGACTCAAACTTTCCAAAAAGTTCCATTCTTTTGAGTCCTTAGAATATTTTTTCAAGTCTTGGGGATATTAAGATGTGTTTTGGTAAATGTGAGACAAGATTTTTTTGTTCTTTTTTCATCAACAGTGATTTTTTACTCTTTCCCACTGGTGCCACTTTAGCCCAGTCTCTTTCTTAATTGTTAATAATATAATAATTGTTCTTGTTCTAAGATTAACATCACATTTGTTTAAGATCATGGCAGGATGTGTTGCTTTTTGAGATTTTTTTTTAACCTACTTAGCTTCTTTTTCAGCGATTTCTTGACTCAACAGGTCTGGTAGTGATCGGGCTTTGGTGTGGCTAACAAAATTGACCTCAGGGTCCTAAAAACGATTAAAGGATTAATCCTGTATAATCTAAAGAGTGCAGCTACCTTTCGACACAGGTATCGAAAGCTTATTTACACAGGTGTGAGTAATATTGAAATGTTATTAAATTAGGAAGGGAAAATTGTTTTTATTATCATCTGTTTAAATGTCTGTGTCCTGTGTTCACCCACACTTCTATGAAATTAATAATTATTTTGTAAGAAGTGTAGTGAATGAAATCAGCAGCTTCAAAATGTGATTTCTTGTTTTAAATATCATGTCAGTTGTTTGAGTCTGCTGAGTTTACTCTTTTATTCATGTTGAACTATGTTATCTTCAGCATTGTTCATAGATGCAGCTAAAGAAATGGGAACAAATGTGTTGTTGGTTGGTTGGTTGTCATCAGCAAACACGACACTGGTTCTTTTCTTGGTCTAGTTCCATTTTTATGCTTGCATGATTCAAAGGTTCCTCTGAAATGCACAAGGGCTGAACTGAGAAAAAGCAATCAGTGTATGAGGAAAAGGTTTGCGAGACCATCACAGAGCCTGGAGATCAATCGCTCAAGACCACTAAATCATTATGAGGAAAAAAAGTCAAACAAAAATGAGGGGTGGCTCATTTTGCTCATTGACTTTTGTCCATTACTGTACTTTAGTAGCCATGCCGGTTTGTTGTTTCTTTTGTTTTACACAGCATCTAAAACTAGAAGCTTCTTGGAGAAGCCTGCCCATTTGTTGAGACATTTTGGTAACAGCTCCACTGACATAAAAATGTATTTTCTCACAGGACTAATTGTTGTGCTGTTGGTGACCCTTACTTTTCTGGCACAGTCAAATTTGAGATTTTCCCAGTACTAAATAAGTCTTTTTTTTTTTTCTATCAATCACAGCTGTACTCACAGTACATCATTACATATTATTATTTCATTTTTCTTAAACTTTTTTCACTTGATTTTGATGGATGTTTACAGCTTTCATTTTAAGCAAATATTAAAGCATTATTCCACCTGTGATTTGAATATGTTAAATGAAATGACAAGTTGTAAAATATTTATTTCTTCAAGACTCAAACTGTAACCTGTAATTGGTGATCCTTTCAGTTAGTGCTACTAGACATGGCAACAAATCCCTGTCCCTAAAAACCTTGTATTTACCTTTAAGTCTACTAATGTAAGTTTTATAAAGATTTTATTAAAAGCAACATAGCACCACACCTTCTCCTGGAACACCACAAAAAAGCAGCAAATACTCTAAAGTTTAATATGACAGGGAAAGGCTTACATTCAAATAGGCTGGTCAACAGACAACTTAGTCCTTTCCATAAACACCACATACATTTTAAGGTGTGACATATTCGTAACGGTGTCATGTGGTTTCTTTGGGCAAAATGTACAAAGTCACTTCAGCATATGTTCATTTTCTTTTATTCATTATAAGTTATTTTTATAGTAAAGTGTAGTGGTTACTTAAATCTTAGAGAGTTTAATGTGATGGAAAATGCTGGAACATCTGTGAAGTTTTGTGCAAGTCTGTGAGAGAGCACTCCTATCAACCTCTCGTGGAGTAATTGTCTGTTTCCTGGAATCTTTTCCATGCTCTTGAGACTGTGCTGCAAGATACAGCAAAACTCCTGGAAATGGCACATAATGATATGGCATCCTGGAGTTGGAGTACCCGTGCAACCTTGGTCTACTGTAGGTATGGCCAATGCATCTGTGCGTCTGTTGTTAATTCCAATAGCACCAATGCAGCTGAAACTGATTAACAACATCGTCTGTTACTTAACCGACCAGATCAATACACCAGAAGTTTGAAGGACTTGATGCCATAATCTGATTAAAAGTTCCTTTATTTTTTTGAAAAGTATATTAAAAGTTTATGTGAGTCTTAAAAGGTGTGTTACCCTCACTTACATAGTCACATCTCAGTCTTTGACAGAAAAAGAAACTGAAGTATACCACACACACACACACACACACACACACACACACACCAAACTGACTTATTAAAAGACAGAAAGGAAGGTGATGGGGCTGGGGTTGCAGAGGGGCAAAATCGATGGCCGTTCCCCCAACCTCAGTCAGCGGAGAGTTAAAACGCTGTTAAACTCAAGCCGAGCGGACGCTCTCCCTAACCAACCAGCTTCACTCTCATTGATTTTTTATTTAGCTTCCAGCAGTGATCTGTCTTCCAGTGCACACAGAACACTGAGCCTCCATAGCCTGTCAGCACATAAATCAGGCCCCATTGAGCCTGGCTTGCCCCAGTGTGCAGGGAGCAGTGTGTTAACAGAATTAAACTCTTACTTAGTCTTGCTTCCAGAGTGGTAAGTGCAGACCCACAAAATAAGACCAGACAGAGTTCCTGAAATGACTTTGTATTTGTATCTTTATTTGTTTAGAGGTAGACAACACAATTAAGAGCATCTGGAAACTTATTAATCCTCATTTTAACATTTTGATGATATAAAATAGGCACAAATACAAAACAAAAACTTTGTATTAAAATAAAGGTTAAAATTTCTCCATCCTCTTATTTTATACTAAAGAAAAAAGACTATTCTCTGACAGATGCCAAGCAGTCACTGATCCTCTTCTATAGTTTTCTCTTTACCAACCTACAGGAAGACATGGAAATCCCGATTTCCATGTCTTCCATGGAATTGGCTAAAGATTAGTACACACAAGTTCAAGGAAATTGTGCTGGGCTAAACCTCCCCTGAAAAAATGTTTAATATCCAGGAATTACAAAACTGGAAATCTTACAGAGCATTAAAAAAGCTCTACATTATTTTGCTATGTTTAAAATGTCAAATTCCTCCATACACATATGAGTAACAGTTCAAAACAACCCTGAACTGCCCTTGATGCTATGTAAATTTCTATTTTTTGCTTCCAACTTTGAAAAATGCTGTTAAAAGCATTGATAACAGTCTCATCCACAAAGTGTATAGACCATTTAATTGGGGTCCAGTCCTGTACTGCAGGATGAGGTGACTACACTGCCGTGTCCATTGTTTTTTGATGAGACATATCTCTCTATGGAACACTTCCAGGTGACCTGACTGACTGACGTGTACTATGCACAGTTTTTTTAGAGCAACCTTACCCCTGCATCTTCTCAAATACAACAATGTATTTGAGAATTTATTTCCTATATTGACTTCTCTTCATTGGCTCCTTGTAAATCCAGAATCAGATTCAGTATGTCTGGTTCTACGTCTGGTAAACCAGCAGGTCTGTCTGTAACCTGAAGTCTCGCAGGACCCTAGACCTGTTCTTCTCAACCATCTTTGACTTTGTCTCCCACTGGGACTTTGCGACTTATAATCCATGTAAATCACATATATTTCTATACACTATCCCAGCCCTTCGGTCCTGTGTCTCAGTGTATGGCATCCCAGCCTGTATTTTATATTCTGCTATTATCTGTTGGTTAGTCTCTGAGGCATCTTTGCACAGTAAATGGACTGATTCTTATATAGCGCTTTTCTACTCTCAGGAGCACTCAAAACGTTTTATACAACATGAATCATTCACCCACTCATACAAGCACCTTTTCCTGTAAGTGCTTTCTATCTACCATTTACACACTTTTGTACTCTGATGGATGGATTGGAGAGTAACTTGAGGTAACAGGAATATTTGGCATGCAGATTAGAGCAGCCAGTCAAAATACCAACCTTCCGATCACTAGATAACCTGCTCTGGATCCTGAGCTACAGCCACCCATAGTCTGAACCTGGGTCCTGTCAGCTGTGGTACACGCCTGCTCCTATGGATCTTGTGCTTAAATGGTAAATGGTAAATGGCCTGTATTTATATAGCGCCTTTCTGGTCCCTAAGGACCCCAAAGCGCTTTACATATCCAGTCATTCACCCATTCACACACACATTCACACACTGGTGATGGCAAGCTACGTTGTAACCACAGCCACCCTGGGGCGCACTGACAGAGGCGAGGCTGCCGGACACTGGCGCCACCGGGCCCTCTGACCACCACCAGTAGGCAACGGGTGAAGTGTCTTGCCCAAGGACACAACGACCGAGACTGTCCGAGCCGGGGCTCGAACCGGTAACCTTCCGATTACAAGGCGAACTCCCAACTCTTGAGCCACAATCGCTTAGGGCCTATTCCTGTGCTGCCGTGTGCTTTCAGGCAGCCTTTTCTAGCCACTGGTAGGGTTTCTTGTTGTCAACCACTTTCTCTTTTTGTCAATGTAACATTCCATGTAGGGGCCTGGTCATCCATGATATTTCCTCTTCCTGTTCTGTTCCTTGTCATTATCTGTCTTCAGCTGCCTGGCATTCTTGGAGCCATCTTCCTGATGTATTCACAGATGCTCTGTGTTTAATCCTGGATTGAGGAACTGAAACTCACTCATCCTCTTTCCATTGCTCGTAGACTTCGAGTGAAGACCTCCATCCATTATGAGGAGTTTTAGTATATTGTCATCTTGCCACTATTGCATCATCGCCTCTATCTCTTCCTGTGGCCACCTTATTATTCCAGTTGGGTATCTGATGACCAGTAGAGTTCATGGATTTATTGTTTAGATCGCATTCCTACTGTTCAGCTGGCTTTCAACAGCTGTCTTACCTTCTGGAGGTACTCTGAAAGTACTGTAGATGACCTTTGGGCATCTTTAGCATAGTTCACAGGTACTTGCACCTGTCCTATGAATCTGGTATTCTACCTTCTGGCAACTCCACAGCTTCATTCTGGAAAAAGTTTAAGTCTCAACTTCCCTCTGTTTGCATCCATCCTGCCACACTCATCCAGTCTGAATAGTATGAATGGTGAAGTGGATCAGTAAGTCTATCTCTCATTTGCTCTTTGGAATACAGCTTGATGTCATTCATGTACAGGAGATGTCTCTTCTTTGTGTGTGTGTGTATAAATACTGTATAAATACTATATAAATATATATACATAAATGTGTGTGCGTGTGTGTGTGTGTGTGTGTGTGTGTGTGTGTGTGTGGTCTTCATCCAAGTTATAGCAAGAAGCTAGGAGAGACACAGAAACAAACCAATGAACAAAACTAATGGAGGGAAGCATGACTATCAGACCTCATGATAAAAAGCTTGTAATGTACATGGAACCAAGCTTCTTTGCAGTAGCTCTATCCTTTCTGTTACTTGCTGTATTATGGGACAGCACTGTCCATCAACCACACATTTAAAAAGTGGGGAATTTGACCAAAAGCGGGTTAAAGCACTTACCGGCCACCCAAGAGACCAATTTACAGTTCATTCCCTGCAGCTGTGCTCCTGGCTTGGCAAGGCACTCCATCCATCTTAATGAACAGTATTTGTGGGTGGGAACAAAGTGAGGACTCGTGTCACTGTTACCTCACTAGTGACTCCTACAGGCTGGCCCTGTGGATTGTGTTTACCAAGTTCTTGACTTTTTGTAATAGTGAATGCATACTTTGTAAAACAAAGTCAATGCTGTAAGGCTTTGCAGTATCTGACAAATTACCTGGACCTTAGCGCTTAGATCTGTAGTTCTCAAAGTGAGACCCATGGGCTAATCATTACAGTCCGGCAGTTAAAGGAGGTGGCAACCCAGCACATTAATTTACAAACTCATGATACTTTGGTTTTATCAATATGTTCAACCTCATTTTAAACATTTTAAATATTAATGGTATTTCACTTATTAAAAATTGTACTCAGATACAAATTTGGTTGTGCAAGTCAAAGCCAAATTTAAGACCTCCATAAACCATATCAGTGACTGACTGTTTCAAATGGTTTCATAGTTACAAATAATATAGCATGTCCTTCTAAAACAACACGAGAAACATTTCAGGGTAAATATAAATATTACTGCATGATTAACCTGGTCATTGTGCATGTATGCTCTTATGACGTTAGAAATTCTATTTACTGGAATAAAGTTAACATTTAACAAACGTATACACTTAACATAAGTTGTCTTCTTGTGTTTTATCTTAGATATCACACATTCAGACTTTCATAGTAGTAGATGCTGTTTTTAAATTAGTATTTTTTAATGAGTGGTATATGTGTGAATCTAATTTGGTAGAGTAAAGTTTGCATTTATTTTCTAAGTTGTACGATAAAACCTGTAAGATTGAAATAAATGTGTGACTCTTCTCACTCTCCCTGCTTTCTGCTTTTTCAGACATCCTGAAGTTTAATAGAATTGCTGGTAAGATTTCTTTGAGGCTCTGGACAGCACTTCTCATGTTACATCAAACTCTAGAAAAGGAACTATTGGACAAAAAGACAACAACTGGGTGTGAAGTGTTTCTGGTTTTTGAATTTAATAATCTTCAGTGTGTGTTAATCATACTGCACTTTAATTAGAATTTAGATGAACTCGTTTTATTTCCTGTTTGATTTGTGCTTTGACTTGGTAAAATTGCCTCTTTACTGATCATTTCTGCTTTCTGATGTTAGATTTGTTAGTTATAACTGTGATGTTATCCTCAGAGGCATTCACTGCTAGGTGACTCCAGTGAAGTCATGCTGTGTAAGTTCTTACACACAACAACAGTTTGGTCCCCACATATTTAGCTTAGAGATGCTACTCTGTCTGCACAGTATATAATGAAGCCAGCGAGTTTTGGAACAGTGATTTCATGGCATTATCACATGTCCAGTATCTATGGCAGCAATGTGATAACGCAGCTTGATTGTGTATCTTATAATTTGGTGTTCTAAAGAATTTGATTGTTTCCTTGCAGGAAAAAACAAGCCCTCCATCACCATTTGGTGTGCTGACTGTAGTCAGTGAAGATGGTCCTCCCCGTTCCACTTAAGGGAAGTACAGTAGATATAATATCAAAAACTTGCTTCAGGGAGTCTGGACTTACATATAGTTTGCATTTGGATCACCCAAAATCTACGACAGTCAAACACTGGTTCATTTATGCTGTAATGTTTGGACTGGGACACAAACCCACCTTTAAAATGTTGTACAGCATACCAAGCTTCATGTTCTCTGTTTGAATGTAAAACACATTGGTTGACTGAGGTAGAGACGGCACTCGAGGCTGAAGAATAAATGAGTTTTATATGAATAATTAGAAAGTGAACATTTAAAAGTATTCTCTCTTTTGTCTGATGATTTCTTAATAACATTCACTTTTATGAATGGATTACATAACAGAGGGGAATACATTTCATCACAGTAGATGTCTTTCTAAAAGTGCTGTAACTACAATTCATCCACTGTGATCATCCTCTTCAATGCTTTTCTGCCAACACAGTGCAGAGCAGCTACCTAAACTCGACTCCCACAGAGATTGCTTATCTTGTTGAAGGTGTTATACCTTCGCTCTGTACAACTCTTCATACTTTGGCTCTTCTGAAAAAGAAAGTCTAAAATCAGAATTGCTTGCCTCCCTGATATAACTCTCAAATACACACCTCAAAGCAGATAACCCTAAGCTTGGAGAGGAAATGATGTCTCACTAATTTAGAAGATCAAGATGGAGTTTGTTGCGCAATAAAAAAACAGAAAAACCCTCTGTAAAACTAGAACATCTTACTGTTTATCACTGATGGAAAAACATAAGAGCAACCCAAAGTATTTTAAATATTTCATAACCATCTGTGATATATATCATTATGTACACCTACTTTCAATGCTATTGATATTTATTTAGACTCTTTCTGTCTAATGGATCTTTCTGAGTTAACTTTCTGAGGAATAATCACTTCCTCCAAACAATCAATGTGTAGATCTCGTTCCTACAAAGACTCAATTATCTACTAAGATTCATTAATGAATTAAATATGATCAACCCATCTCTACTAATGAGCTACATATCACAGTGGTAAGAATTAAACCATTACTTAAAACACCATCATTTGACCCAGCAGTCTTAGGTAATTATAGGCCAATCTCCAACCGTCTCCAAACTTCTTGAAAGAGTAACTGATCATCTGCAGAGGAATGGTTTGGTTGTGTTCAATCACGGTACAGAAACAGCACTAGTGAAGGTTAGAAATGATCTGCTTGTGGACTTTTCTCTGTGCTTGTCCTGCTAGACCTCAGTGCAGTGCTTGAAACTGTTGACCATAATATTACTGTAGGTATTAAAGTTACTGCACTGCAGTGGTTTCAGTCGTATCTGTCTAACAGACACCAGTTTGTTGAATAGGGAAACTTAGTCTACACATTAGTGTTATTTATGATGTATCACAGGATCTGTCCTACAACAAATTGTCTTTACATTATACATGCTTCCTGTAGGCATAGCATACATTTTTATTGCTATGCAGATGATACCCAGCTCTATCTATCCATGAAGCCAGATGAATATGAATATGAAGACCTGAATGACCTCTAATTTCTTGCTTCTAAGTTCAGATAAATCTGAGGTTACTGGTATCTAACCAGTTTCTTATCTACTCTGGATGGCATTACTTTGGCCTCTGATAACACACTGAGGAATTTTGTTTTTACCAGGATATGCTCTTCATTTCACATATTAAACAAATATGTAGGATGTCATCAAGCTGTATCAGGCAAGCAAAAAGAATAAGAATAAGAATAAGAACAACTTTATTTATCCCGGGGGAAATTCTTTTGTCATGTACATGCTCAAAGCAGCAGGAGAGACAGAGGAACAGATGAAATAGATATAAGATACACAATATATACAATAAGAATAGTGTACAGTAATATACAGTAGGATAGTGCAAGACATAGTATCGGATAACTCTAACAAAGTAATATATATAACTATATCCTGGTGAATAAATAACTTAACTATCAGTGCAGGCGGTTCTAGAAAGTGACAAGTATTGTGCAATAGAATAAAGGGAGTAGCAGCGTATGATGGGGGGATGAAAACAAATATTCAATAAGTACTCTTGGGTAATATTGCACGGTCTGGAGGGAACAGAATAACATAGGTAATAGTCTCAGGAGAATCACCTACAGAGTGAGGAAGAGTTAAACAGTCTTATTGCCACCGGTACAAAGGATTTACTGTGGCGGTCAGTTCTGCATTTTGGGGCAATGAGTCTTTTGCTGCGTTTGCTCCGATGGTCCATCATGGGGGCGTGCATGGGGTGGGAGGGGTTGTCCATGATAGAAAGAAGCTTTTTTAGCATTCTCCTCTCAGACACCTCCTCCAGGTTCTCAAGTCTGACACCCAGGAGCATCCAAAGCATCCAAAATGTTACTACATGAGTAATAACAGGGAACATATGTCCCCTATATTGACGCCTCTTCACTGGCTCCCTGTTAAGTCCAAAATCACATTTAAAATCCTTATCCTCACTTAGAGGTTCTTGATTAATCAGGCTCCATTTTATCTTAAAGACTTCAAAGTACCATACCGCTATAATAACACTGGCTTACTTGTGGGCCCTAGGGTTTTTAAAAGTATAGTGGAACCAGCTTCCAGTTTAGATCTGGCACAAAGTCATCCTCTCTACTTTTAACATTACGCTTAAAATTTTGGTTTTCGATAAAGCATATAATTAGGGCTGACCCTGAATGCTCCTTTAGTTATGCTGCAACAGGCCCAGGCTGTTTGGGGCTTCCCATGATGCACTTCTTCACTCACCTTTTTTTCATTCACCGTGTATTAATACACAACTCTGCATTTATTGATTAGTTATTATAAATCTCTGTCTTTCTTTAACAGTGTATCTTTTGTCCCGTCTTCCTTCCCCACCCTCAACCAGCCGCAGCAGATGACTATCCCTGCCTGAGCCTGGTTCTGCCAAAGGTTTCTTCTCCTTAAAAGTTTTTTTTTCTTCTCACTGTCAGTAAACTGCTTGCTCATAGAGGGTCATCTGATTTTTGGGATTATCTCTATATTATTATAGGACCTTTACATTACAAATAAAGCAGCTTGAGGCAACTGCTGTTGTTATATGATGCTATATAAATGAAATTGAATTGAATTAAAATGAATAATCAGTAACAATTTAAAATTGTGTAACAATTAAATATAAAATTTAAACTTAATAATAATTAAAATATTAATAAATAACAGCAGCTACAATAATAGCAGTATGCTTTTTATTGTTTAGCAGAACAGTCTCCAGCATGTTGGCTGAGTTACACTTTTGGATTTGGAAAATAAAAATCGTGATGATTTAACTGGATTACAGGAAGTGTTCAATTTTTAAATCATAGTTTCACTGTGTGTATATACCTAAATTAAGTTGTTTTATTGTAGTAGAAATGTCCAAGTTCATGGGTGATGTAAAAAAATGTAACTGAGTTTTAATGTAATTAAGTTAATTTGAATTTTTATCAAGCAAAACATGGTCTGAATGTGAAACTGCTGCTATTTGCTGAGGAAATTTCTGTAATTATTGTTGTTTGAAACCAGTTTGAATCCACATGTCTGGATTCCTCCGTCAGTTTGCACTGAGATCTTCAAATGACTGCGGCTATGGAAAATGAATCCTGACCACCCTGTGCACCACTTCCATGACATGTTTCAGATCTACCACCTCATACCAAAAAACCTGCAAATATTGTTATATTTAATCTTCTTTTTGTATAGTATTATATTTTGATTTAATTGTTATGTATTTCTATTTAATTGGTTGCTGTAAAACAGTAATTTCCCAACATTTGCTGTAAGTAAAGTAGTTCTCAACTATGTCCATTAAATTCATATTATCGCAAGTGTGGTTACATCTGAGATGCAATGTGAGGTGAAAACTTTCAGTGAATGTGTTTCTTCACATCTCAAAATATCTTTTAAAGTCTTCAATATTAAATTGTTTACAAAAGAGGACCCAAACACTGAAAGCTGTACAGGTAGAGCTCCAACAAGTAGGAAAATTCAAAATGACACAAATACACAAGGAAGCAAGCAGGAAGTGGTGAAAAGAGACTAAACACTGACAAAGGTGAACTGTATAACGAGGTGGCACAACAATGAGGCACAAGAGGAACCAATTAGGTCAGAGTAGACACTCAGAAAGATGGGGCATGACAAGGGCCCCATTCTCAATACATGACTTAAAGATCAAAGATCAAAAAGTGATCCAGGATCTGCTGATCCTCACTGTGTGGAGTTTGAACATTATCCTTGTGCTTCTGGTTTCTTCTGGGTACTTTGACTTCCTCTCACTGACAAAAACTTAACTCAATTGAATGTCAGTTTGACGTATTTAGATGTAGAATAAGCTGTGTATGAATGGTTGGTTAAAATGTGACTTATAGTCTAAACCTCTTTTAGTAGAAGTACATTCCATTCACCAAAGTTCTAGTCATTTGAATGAGAACAGCAGAACAATATTCAGGCTACAGAAGCAATCCTTGTATTACTCGTGAACTGCTCATTGAAGGTGTCTGAATGTGGTTTTAGGACGTCATTAGATGTTTATGCGTGTCACAAGAAAAAACATTCTGCTTAGGGGTGGGTTATAATAATCGATTCATCGATTAAAATCGATTCTGGCTTGGATAACGTGAAATCGATTCATTAAAATCCTGAATCGATTTTTTAATATAAATTTATTTTGCCCGAAACGCCAGAATTTCAGGTGAAACCTCACAAAATTTCAACAACCACCAAACAGCTAAGACAGTAAATGAGAGGAGGTACACGGATTCTGCACAAGGACGTAAACACACAGCGCGGACCCGCGGATCAGAATCAGTGAGATGTCGCCTTTCTCACCCGACGGGCGCTGCAGCTTTAAGCGGCTGCGCGCGCTCCGGCGGACGGCAATCACTTTCTGGCACAACAACTGCACGGACACGGTCGGGGCTGAAAGCCGACAGCTCGCTGATTCTGATGTTTCGGCGGGTCCGCGCTTTGTGTTCACGCCCTTTTTGCGCTGATTCTGATGCTTGTTGCGCACAACTCTACCGTTGTTTACAGCGCTGTCGGCCGCTGTTTTTTTTTTTTTTTTCGTTTTAAATACTTCCGAAAAGAAAACCTAATTTCTGCCGTTCAATACTGAACAAATGTAAACTTTTTAAAATTATGCAAAATGTAAAACGCTTAGCCGTGTCTCTAATAAAACCGCTGTAACGTCAGAGGTAATGTTCATATGTTGATTAATGGTTTTCTTTCGTTTTTGATGTACTGCAGGATATTTTTATAAAATCCCAGGCCAGGAAAACCACCTTCATGTTTTTCTGTGTTTTATCTTCAGCTACTTTGACACAAAGGCATCTGCTGTGATGCTCACACCTTTGATAAAGTCTTGCGTGTGTCAGCTTCCTTTTTATAGATACAAAAATATGTCAATGTACTGATCTGAATTATAATATTTCTGACTGTCAAAATTTCCCAGATTCAAATCGAATTTAATCGAATCGAATCGAATCGAATCGTGGATCGAATCGATTCGGGACCTTGTGAATCGGAAACGAATCGATTCTAGAAATCAGTGACGATACCCAGCCCTAATTCTGCTGAATATCACACAGACAGAAGATCAAGCATGTCTCACCACTGGCAGCCATCTTTAACTTTGTTGACAGCACTGCCAACCCTCGGCCTTCTCTCAATGAGCTTCATGATGTCGTCACCTGAAATGGTTTCACTTCATAGGTGTGCCTTGTCAGGGTTGATTTGTGGAATTTCTTGCCTTCTTAATGGAGCTGGGACCATCAGTTGTGTTGTGCATAAGTCAGGTTGGTACACAGCTGACAGCTCTATTTGACAACTGTTATAATTCATATTATGGCAAGAACCAATCAGCTAAGTAAAGACAAACGACAGCCCATCATTGCTTTAAGAACTGAAGGTCAGTCAGTCCGGAAAATTGCTAAAACTTTGAATGTGTCCTTAAGTGCAGTTGAAAAAAGCCATCAGGCGCTACAATGAAACTGGCTCACATGAGGACCGCCCCAGGAAAGGAAGACCAAAAGTCTTCATCTTTCCAAGAGTCTTCTATCCTCTGCTGCTGAGGATTAATTCATCCGAGTCACCAGCCTCAGAAATCACAAGTCAACAGCACCTCAGATTAGAGCCTAGACAGATGCCACACAGAGTTCCAGTAGCAGACACATCTCTACATCGGCTGTTCAGAGGAGACTGTGTGAATCTGGCCTTTATGGTCAAATAGCTGCTGAGAAACCACGACTAAGGAAAAGCAACAAGCAGAAGAGATTTGTTTGGGCCAAGAAACACAAGGAGTGGACATTAGACCATCTGTGCTTTGGTCTGATGAGTCCAAATTTGAGATCTTTGGTTCCACCTGCTGTGTCTTTGTGTGATGCAGAAAAGGTGAATGATGGTCTCTTCATGCATGGTTCCCACAGATGAAGCTCGGAGGAGGTGGTGTGATGATGTGGGGGTGCTTTGCCAGTGACACTGTTGGGGATTTATTCAAAATTGATGCACAGTGAACTAGCATGGCTACCACAGCATCCTGCAGCGACATGCCATCCCCTCAGGTTCGTGTTTCGTTGGACCATCATTTATTTTTCAACAGGACATTAACCCCAAACACACCTCCAGGCTGTGTGAGGGCTATTTGACCAAGAAGGAGAGAGATGGAGTGCTGCACGAGATAGCCTGGCCTCCACAGTCACCTGACCTAAACCCAGTGCACATGGTTTGGGATGAGATGGAGCGCAGAGTGAAGGCAAAAGGGCCAACAGAGTGTGCAAAGCAGCAATCAAAGCAAAGGGTGGCTATTCTGAAGAATCTAAAATATAAATCATGTTTTGAGTTATTGCACACTTTTTTGCTTACATAATTCCATATGTATTCCATACACAGTTTTTGTGCCTTCAGTAAGAATCTACAATGTAAATAGTAGTAAAAATAGTATAGTAAAAAGAAGGAACACACACACGTAAAGGAAGCACTCAAAACATGTGGTTATCCTAACTGGGCGTTCATAAAGTCAGCAAAGAGGCACAGAAAAGAAGATCAGACACCAGCGAGGGAGGATAAGAAAGACAGACGCAACAACGTTGTCATCCCCTATGTAGCCGGTGTATCAGAGAAACTCAGGAGAGTTTTCTCCAAGCACGACATCCCAGTGTACTTCAGACCCAGCAACACACTCAGACAGAAACTGGTTCACCCGAAAGACAAAACTCCAAAACACAGATTTAACAACGTGGTGTATGCTGTACAGTGCAGCGAGGAATGCCCAGACCTCTACATTGGAGAGACCAAACAGCCACTTCACAAGCGCATGGCACAACATAGAAGAGCCACCTCCACAGGACAAGACTGAGCAGTCCATCTGCATCTTAAGGATAAAGGTCACTCTTTCGAGGATGCCAATGTTCACATATTGGACAGAGAGGACAGATGGTTTGAAAGAGGAGTGAAAGAGGCCATCTATGTCCACTGTGAGCGACCATCTTTGAACAGAGGTGGTGGTTTACGACACCAACTGTCTGCCATCTATAATCCAGTTTTGAGTTCCCTCCCCAGATGCCTTAATGCC
Source organism: Oreochromis aureus (assembly GCF_013358895.1). Lineage (NCBI taxonomy): Eukaryota > Metazoa > Chordata > Actinopteri > Cichliformes > Cichlidae > Oreochromis > Oreochromis aureus. The sequence continues at coordinate 38,352,310 of NC_052953.1, forward strand.
CACTCACATCCTGGGCCATCTGACCTCAGGAATTCACATGACAAGGTGGGGCCAGGTTTCACAATGGGCTCACCCGAAACCCTGGCTGATTAGGTCCCACACCCGCTTTCACACCTTGGCTCATGTGATTAGAGGATCACCAGGGGGTCCTTTGTCCCTGGTGATCCAGGGAGTTTGGGAGTTTCCCCCCAAACTCCCACTGGGTTTAAATCTGGGACTCTCGGCCATTTGACCTTAGAACTGAAGAAGCTTCTCGGATGAGAGGTGAAACGTCTTCAAGCAACTTAAAGAAGTCCAGACGCCTTTCTTTGCAAATTCCTTTGACAATGTAAATAGTCATGAACATGAAGAAACTTCAATTCAATTCAATTTTATTTATATAGCGCCAAATCACAACAGAAGTCGCCTTAAGGCGCTTTATATTGTACAGTAGATCGCACAATAATAAATACAGAGAAAAACCCAACAATCATATGACCCCCTATGAGCAAGCACTTTGGCGACAGTGGGAAGGAAAAACTCCCTTTTAACAGGAAGAAACCTCCGGCAGAACCAGATATGATTTGATGCAGAGAGGTCTATTAACACATAGTGAGTGAGAAAGGTGACTGGAAAGGAAAAACCATTAAATGAGAAGGCAAACTTTCCTGTCCTTCGAACTTGGGTTCTTTACCAGAGGCCTGGGAACTTGATGGTCCTGCGCAGTATCTTTGCTGTTCCTAGGACTGCACTTTGGACAGAGATGTTGGATGGTGCTCCTGGGATCTACTGGTATCACTTGCCTTGCTTGGGGGTCACCGCACCGAATACTCCGATTACCACTGGGACTGCTGTTACCTTCACCTTGAGAGTTCTTCTCTCAACCCTTTGTACGTCTTAAGCTTCTTATGTTCCTTCTTTGTTGAAGATACCTTACAATATAAAGCGCCTTGAGGTGACTGTTGTTGTGATTTGGTGCTGTATAAATAAAACTGAACTGAACTGAATTTGGTATAGCTACATCTATCACTATGGCTGTCTTCATCTGCCACTACTATCTCCGGTTGGTTAGCTGTCACCAGTTTGTCTGTCTGTATCTGGAAGTCCCACACTATCTTACACACATATATATAATTTCAGTGGTCACAATAAAAAAAAACAAGTTTTTTTCCTCTAATAGATTTCGATTCAGGATTTCTTGAGTGTGATTTGTCCTCCTTGTTAATGCTTCTTTGCTGAGCCAAATCATAGTTCTTATTCGTTAAGAGTACTATTAGTTGTTCAACAAAAACACTATTTAAAAAAATAAAAATATACTCCATGCTATGAATTTGCTACAAATTTGAAAACCTCCAATATCCTGTTTGTTGCCTCACTTGTAAGCCCACTGATGAGTAGTGTTATCATTGATGGTGGAAGGAACAAGAAATCGTGTTTCTCAGGGATGGATTTAATGTGGTCTTTCATGACAAAGGTAGGTAGCAAATGTTTAAATGGTAACATGAGAAGGTCTGAGAGGATGAAGAGTTAGGCAGACAAAATAAAGACAAAAAATAGCCAGAAAATACAGGCCAAGAAAGTGTGCCTAATCATTGTGAGCACACACTTTCTGTTAATGATCCACTTTCCTGCTACTCAGGGTGTTCTGCTGGGTGGAGGGTCATACGCAGAGTCCGAGCCGAAGTGAGAGCTCCTGTCATCTCAGCCATCACTAATGGAAGTCCCAGCAACCAACCACCCCCCCCTCCTCCACCTCCCCCGCCCTTCAGAGCAAGGGCACTGTTAGCACACATGTCAAGTCCAGGATGGAACAAGAAGGACATTCTGGCAGAAAAAAAGAAGGGGGGAAAAGGAGCGGCAGACCATTTGCATACGCCTGTGATCCTAATATATACAGGTTACCAACCTCCGAGGTTGGAGTTCAGCCTTGTTGCCGGGGCAACTGGGCTGTTCTTCCCATCACTAGCTCGTTAAAGAGCTGCGGGAATAGGAACAGGTCCACCAACTGTCCTCATCGTGCTGTGGCCATGTCTGTATGCGACCTCGCCAAGTAATGAGGACCTCCGCCATGACATCCATACACAACACACAGACACACACACATGCGCACACAAACACAGAATAAGACAGCATCACACACCAATAACAAACCAATACGATTACAAGTAAAAACACCAGAACACACAAAAAGACATCAGACACCAACAACACTAAAATGCACAAAAACATGAAAAATTAAAGCATGTACATTTGCACAGATATACAACTGCCTAGTCACACATACACACACTCACACACATACACAACAATAGGTTGACAGCATTTCAGCAGCTAACTGAGAAGCATTTTTCAACAACTCGTCTTTAAACCTTAAACCATCCCAAAAAAACAAGCTTACTGAGTGAGTGTTGCACCTCTCCGTGGCTTTCTCAGCATCAATTAGCATGTTTTTGTGCAGCTGAGCGTTTCCTCTGGTGGGCTGAGGTAAATAAGGAGATGGAAATGAGGTCCAGCGCTCTAATCCAGCCAGGGTGCAGGTCTCACAGTAATCCCCCAAGAGCTGCTTGGCCTGGGGCATGCAAAGGGGTAATCCAGCCCCCTGGGACCTCATCCACCAGCCTGTTCGCACACACACACACTCACGCACACACACACCAACACCCACATATATATATGTGTGTGTGTGTGTGTGTTTGTGTGTGTATGTGCATGTGTAAGACAGAGAAAAAGAGAGACAGCACAAATCGCCCACTTGCTGAAAAGGCAAACTTTAGGTGATCTCTTTAGATAAGGGTGTTCCAAATTTCACTAGCAAGTGTTTCAAGTATTTATTTTTTAGTTAAAATATGTTGTTTTAGATAAGCTGAAAAGGGTAGCTTTTGACAGATTTCCTACAATCCACATTATACAAAATAGGTTTGATATACTTAAAGACAGACAAGTGTTTGGTTTAGATTATGATGATAATAATTTTTTTTGATTGAAAGGAGAGATTCCATAGTAAAACACAGAATTTGATGTGCTGAATGTGCTCAATCAAGTGTTGTAGATGATCAGAATACTGTGATTCTTGTTTCGCCTTGGGGAGACTTTTGTTGTGATTTGGTGCTATATAAATAAAATTGAATTGAATTGTTTCTAACATGTTTAAAATATCTAACATTGGAAAATAAATATTAATTTCCCCCTATGAGCAAGCACTTTGGACACAGTGGAAAAGAAAACTCCCTTTTAACAGGAAGAAACCTCCAACCGGCGTTTTAAGTAACAGTTTAACTACTGCCAGCTTGAAAACCTGGCCGTTAGTCTTTAGTTCCTCCTATACCGTACGGAGCATTGGGCAGCTAATGCTTTCTATTGTTGGCGATCAGTGGCAGTTGCTTCAGCTTCATCCCAGTTAATGCCATTTAGTTGTCTTTAGCGCAGGTCCACCATGTGTTTCAGTAGTTTGAGAGATATCTCGTCTAGCCCAGCTGCTTTGCCTCTTTTGAGTAGGTGTACCACCTTCTTCACTTTACTGACAGCAATTGGGCCGACATTGACGGCAAAATCTGCTGCCAGCTCCACTTCGCAGTTGGGCCGGTCCCGGTTGATTCAGTGTGCCGTTGAAATATTCAACCCATCCTTTGTCTTGCTCGGCTGACATAAGAAGGGCTCGTCCATACATGCTGCGTACAGGGCTGCCATGTCCACTTTGAGCTCCTGTCAGTTCGCAGACAAAGTGCGGTAAAGAGTCCTGGTGTCATTCCAGTAAAGAGTCCTGGTGTCATTCCAATCGGCAGCTTCATATCTTTCGATTCCATCATTCACACTTGTCGCAGTGGCAGCTGCGTGTGACCTGTATGGCAAGTTCACTGTAAGTCTTCTTTGCTCGCTCATGTGCCCCTTTTGGGAGGTTGGGGTCCAGGGTCATCTGGTCCTGGATCGATTTCACCTGCCGACACTTGTCAATAAGATTCCAGGAGTGATCTGAGATTCAGCACTCCTTGAAGCTGCCACGTCACCGGCCCACCTTCGAGTTTGAGGCGCTGCTGATGGTTGTCTTGAATTCATCTCAGAGCACATCCAAATTTTCGCCTGTGGTTTCCTGGGCAAGGAGCTGAAAGCGATTTCGTAATTCGATTTGGACTTCCTAGGTCACTCTTGCATTGTGCAGACATCTAACATTAAAGGGGCGAGGTTGTTTCTGGTGAGATGGCAGGCGTTTCAGGCTGAGTGTGCAATTCGCAAGGAGAAGGTGATGATCAGAGTCAATGTCTGCTCCTCGTCGAACACTGACATCACTGATAGCTGATGGCCAGTGAAAGGAGATGCACACATAGTCAATCTCGTTCGCATATCTACTGCTCAGGGCTCTCCATGTTGCCTTGTGGATGCACTTATGATTGAAGAATGTGTTCTTGATGACCAATCGATTTCATGTGCAAAAGCAAATCATCTGATGAATAGTAACATGTTCTAGCTTCAAAAAGGTTTTATTTTTTGTTAATAGAACAACAAACTATTTCTCCAGGATAAATGATAATATTCTAAATTTGTGAGATACCATTTCCTCTCCAGCTTACGAGCTATCTACTTTGGGCGTTTGAGTTTTACAAGAGAGTTAAGTACTTCTGATTTGAGCCCTTCATTTTCAGAGGAGCTACAGAATCCAGTGTTGTGCACAGTGAAGATGTTAAATTATTAATCAACCCTCGTGGGAGTAGAGTTCAGGTAACTGTTCTGCACTGTGCTGGCACATGACATAGAAGAAGAAGATCACAGTGGATAAACTATATCCTTAAATTTAGTTACAGCGCTTTCTGAAAGACATCTACTGTGATGAAATCTATTCCCCACCGCTGTGTAATTCATTGTTGTTAATTTAAATGTTATAAGGAAATGAGGGTTTTTCAGGAAATACTGTTTAATGTTCCATTTCTATGTCATATATCAGAACATCTAGAGTGTCATTATAGTGGTGGATGGGTTCTTTTACATTTTGAAAGAAGAAACTGAGTTTGATTATATATTAAATGTAGTAGTATCTAGGTGGATGTTAAAATCCCCCACAAGAATTATTTTATCAAAGCTGAGCACGAAAACAGAATAAAAGTCTGTTCAATTCAATTTTACTTATACAGTGCCAAACACAACAACAGTCGCCTGAAGGCGCTTGATATTGTACTGTAGACCCTACAATAATACAACAGAGAACATACAAGACACCCCCCTAAAAAAGATGAATCAATATCCTTTCTATTGTGAAATGGGAGGCGGATCTATCAGTCAGCTTGAGGTGGGCGGGGGTCGTGGTTTTGTCCCACCTTGGCTGTTGTAATTGATGGATGTTGGATGGCTCTGGTGGCTGCATGCGGCGAGGCTGGTGGGGTCTATGCCGGCAGAGGTAAGTTCAGTGGTACCTGTATTGCACCAGTGTGGGTCTGGGGTGGGCTTGGGGAGTTGGGGTTCTGGATGTGCTCTGCCTCTGGGCTGGGATTCTGGCTGGGCCTGGGGGGCTTAGGTCCCAGTTTGTGTGTTGCCAGGGTTGTGCGTGGGTTCATGTGCAGGGGCCCTCTATAACGGATGGGAAGTTTGTTACCATCTTTTGCAGGTGTTCTCTGGTCTTGTTTAGTCCACTCTGCAGGTGGGGGTGATCCAGGAGAGGTGGAGGGTGAACTCAACCTGGGTGTCTATTGTCTTATGTAGTCTGTGAGTTGACTGAATGTTGGGGTGCGTGTAGTTTTCCTCTGCGGTGGGTTTAAGTGGGCGAACTCTGTGGGGCTTGGTAGGGCTGCTGTAGGGATGGTCTGGATGGGCTTGGGGCCCCTGCCCTTGATGGATTTTGGGGAATGGGGGTGCCCATGGGGGTAAGCGGAGGAGCTGGCTCCAGGGAGGATGTCCGGGGCTCTCCTCAGCTCTTTTCTGGGTGGCTGCCCAGCTAAGCTAAGTGTCAGGCTTTCAAATGAAGTAAATCTGTGTCTGGGCTTTTGTCACTGATCGTCACTGATTTCTACAACCGATTCGATTCCAATTCACAAGGTCCTGATTTGATTTGATTCGATTTTGAATCAGTCAGAAATATTATTTAACCTTTAACCTCGGGTCCTCTACCAGAGGCCTGGGAGCTTGAGGGTCCTGCACGGTGTCTCAGCTGTTCCTTGGACTGCGCTCTTCTGGATAGAGATCTCCAATATTGTTCCTGGGATCTGCTGGAGCCACTCACCTAACCTGGTCTCAGTAGTAATCAGAGCACATGAGACCACTACTGAGAGCACATGACGGGAGGTCAGCTGCCCCAACAAATTTTGTCAACTACTGTTAACACAAGCACATGGTCCTTCACATGAGAGCAGAAATCAGACTGTAGAAGAACATGGAAAGCCTGTAAGTGGCACCCTCACATGGGAGATAGTGGAAAGCTATGTGAGGGAATGCAACACCTGCAATTAACACAACCCAAAGCAGCTGTAGCAGAGTTCAAAAGGGGAGTTTCCAACATTGGATACCCCTTTTAAGGACATCAAAGTGGATTCTACAGACATGAGGAGCTGACCAAAGGACAACAAAGACTATGTATATCTCCTTGTGATGGTAGACAGATTCACCAAATAGGAAGAAGCAACACCCTGCAGGAAAAAAGACACAAACCCAGTCATAAAATGGCTGAGAAATGAACTGATCCAGTACCAAGAACCATCAGATCCGACAACGGATTCCACTTTAATAACAAACATCTAGCAGAGGTGGACAAAACTTTTGGCATTACTCATCGATGCAACATTTTACCATTCAGCATCGTAGAAAGAGCTAATTAAATTTTATAGAGGAAAATAGCCAAAACCAATATTCGTGTATATAAAGGGTATGGCAGATTTGCCATGTCCAAAATGAAGTTACGTAATAACAAACACTGGTCCACATGACTGAGGTTTTTCCCCTAAAAATAACCAATTACGAAAAAGTAGAATACAACTAGCAGGGGCATATGCTAGGATGCGGTGCTGCAAAAGAGAGAAAAAAGTGAAAAGAAAAGAAAGAAAAATGTAACCCATTGAGTTTAATTTTGATAAATCCAATTATAATATACAATTACACCCAGAGGATCAAGAATAATTTAAATGTATGCTAGCTTTGCATATGCAACACATGCCTGATAACTGTTCTGTCCTGAGCTTTTGTTTCCTATAGTACCCAACTTGACCACACCACCAGTTTTCGTGCCACAGGCCGTAACAGGAGGGTGACTGCACGTGTCTGACATGGAGGTAAGTCCTGACAGGCTAACAACACCATAAATGTCACTTGTGGTCAAATTCCTCAAAATTTTTGACACCAAGGGCAGATTTGTTTTGGTTGGTGGACGAGAGAAACTGTTAAATTTCCTGCTTGTACTGGCACAATGGTCCAGTTGGGACTGCCAGCAACAGTTATAGGTCATAGGCCAAAATGCAGTAGTCCGTAAAATTGAAATAGACACATTAGACAATTTTAATACACATTATTATTTTTGCTAGCGTATCTGGATGATTTCCACAGTGTTTTACCTCATTTTTTCACATCTTACATTTGGCTTTTGTTTTGTCCAGCTCTTCGCTGTCTCCACATTTCTTGAATCCAAAGTGCTGCCAGACATCTGCCTTCAGGCTTGGTGCGCCTTCAGGGGAGTAGCCATGATGGTTCATGGACCAATTTTCCTTTCCACTTTCACCAAAGCACTTACTCATAGGAGGTTGTGACTGTTGTGGTTTTATGTGTTTTCTTTGTATTAATGTAGGGTCTTCACCTTAAAATATAAAGCCTAAGGGCGGAAAAGTGTCTAAACCTACCCAAAAGTCTTTGCCCCTTAAACCTACTAGTTGTGCTTTTCTTGGCTGCAAGAAATGTAATTAATCATTTGCAATAACTAGCAATGAGAATTTTGTCCTACACTTCTTTACAAAATTTGTTTTCATTTAGCCACATTGGAGAGTTTTCCAACATGAATCGCATGTTCAAGGTCATACCAAAGTAATCGATTTAAAATCCGGGTTTTGATTAGGCCAATCCAAAACCTTCATTTTGGTTTTCTTGAGCCATTCAGAGGTGGACTTGCAAGTTTTTGATCTTCATCCTTCTGCACAAGTGTGATTGAACTTCACAACGTAAACTGGTGGCTGGTTGTTCTCTAGAATTTTTTGGTAGAGAACAGCATTCATGGTCTATCAGTTATGGCAAGTCATCCAGGTCCCAAGAGCAGCAAAGCAGGCTCAGACCATCATGCTGATGTTCTTTTTATGAGATGCTGTTTTAGTTTGAGGCCATCCAAAAAGGTTAGCTTTTGTCTCATTAGTCCACAGAATATTTTCTTAAAAGACTCAAGACGGATATTTTTTAATCCAAAATGAAACTAGCTTTTTCGCTCTTTTTGGTCAGCACACTGGTTTTTGCCTTGGAATTCTCTCATGGATGCCAGTTTTGTCCAGTCTCTTGATGAATCCTGAATACTGACCTTAAGTGAGACAAGTGAGGCCTGCAGTTCCTTACAGTAGATGTTTTTGCTCTTTAAGTCATTAAGTTGTTCCTGGATTATTTTTGGTACGCTGGTCACTCCTGGAAAAGTTCACCACAGTTCCAAGTTTTCTCTATTTGTAGATAATGGCTTTAACAGTGGAGTCTTAGAAATGTCTTTGTAACCTTTTCCAGACTGAAATACATCAGCGATGTTGTTTCTCAGCTGTGACTTTAGATAGTAACGTGACACGTTGCTTTCTAAAATATTTGAACCTGCTTAACTTTATCAGACAGATTCTATTTAGATGATTTCTTGATCCAACAGGTTTGGGTGTGGCCAGAGAAATTCAACTCACCTTTAGAAAAAATGTGGCCAATCACATTACAATCTGCAGTAACTAATGTCCTTGTGACACTGCCTGATTGTTTCACATTCATTGACCAACTTTCACCTTAGGCTGTTGACAGTAGGATCCATCCATGGTCCACAGGGTTGGAGGCACAGCGAGCAGACCTGCAGGCTAAACCCTTAATAAGCATAGTGGACAGTATGACTCCGAGAAGGCCAGCTTTACCTAAGTTAGCATTAGCCAGCCAGAGACCAGCCATGGGTTTCAAGGCAGTGTAAAAAAAACATGTTACCAAAATATACAGGGCCGGCATGCTCTTTGTCTGCATCTCACCAGCGTCCATCAGCACAACTAGTGTGTGACAAGCACGCATGCACAAATCTTCATAGAGCTTTTTCCTCATGTGGATGTGCTGATCTGTACATATACTCACATGTCTGTGATACGCTCATGCGAGTTGCTCTTATTGACTTTTGCACAACAGCCAGAATGCTGCTCAACATCAAAAGAATTATTCATTTTTGCTGGGAGTTTAACCAGCTCCCTTCCACCTTTAGAGGCCAATTAGCACCTGTAGTGTAATGAGGCTCGACAGCATGTGAATGTTCCACATAATTAACACAAATGGCATTAAGCAACTGCACAACGCCGGACAGCATGCAGTGCAGGTTCTCTGATGAAAAACTATCTGTCAGCTTGTCGCCTGGCTGAGTGGTTGAGTTGTGTTGCATTAGTGTAACTGATTCACAAGATGTGAAATCAAGACATGGAACGGATCACATTGACTTTTGTCTGACAGGCCATGGATGAGTGAGTGCTTGTTCAGATTTGTCAGGCTACAGAGCATTGTGTGTGACTATGTACCTTTCGTAGCTGTGTATGTGTATGTTTGAGGTCCGCAGAGAGGTGGTGTGACTGCGCTGACATGTGTCCAACAGCATTGCTCGCTCCTGGGCCTCCCTCTCACACTCCACTGGCCTGGCTCCCCTGAGCGCCATGCATAATGCAGTAGGCCAGAGACACCACCCTGCATGATAATGTGCACGCACGTGCCAGCTGTGTGTATGTGCTTTGTGTGCGACTACCACAAGAACGAGCAAGCAGGCATAGATGTTCAGCATAACAATACATGTGCATGTGTGTAGGAACAGTGAACATGTAATCCACAATAGCATGCACTTATGCAACATATTGTTTTTCAGTATGTAACAGAGCTACGTGATGAAACAAAACATCAAAGAAAAGCTGTAAATGAATCACATCACAGATTGTTTTGGACAGTTGTAATACTGCACGAGACATGGACAAATTCAAATGTACTTTAGTGCTTAATTAAGTAAATGAAAGCATTCATTTTCAAATATATTTCAGTAAATCTAGTAGGTGTATAATAAGTGCCACCCTGTGCTTTTCTGCCTCTAAACTGATCACAATAGAAAGCTCTACCAGGTAGCTAACAATGCCAGAAATCCACTTTGTGAAAAAAGTCTTTTTGACAGTGAACTGTCTAATAAAATCAATATTTTATAACATGTTAGATTCAAAATGAAATGAGTGAAGAAGAAATGCTCAGTGCATTGTGGGAAGCCTTCTAGCAGCCTATGCTTATTGCAGAATAACCAAGGGATGGTTCAGGGTCACCTGATCCAGACCTAACCTGTCAAAAATGAAAGTTTTAAGTCTAATCTTAAAAGCAGAGTGTTTCCTGAAACCAAACTGGGAGCTTGTTCCATAGTAGGAGAGATGATAACTGAAGGATCTGCTTCCCATTTTGAAGACTCTAGGAACTCATTTCCTAGTCGACTAAATGGGGGGAAAAAATGACTACTGACTAGTTTAAAACTAAGACGCATTTAGATCTTAAATTAAATTTGAGAACTGTTTAGTGATGAATGTCAAAAACTAACAACAATGGCGTTTAAAACCACATCACCTTCTTTAACAGTGAATCATGGCACCTAAATGTGCGGCACCTCGCACTGTGCGTTATCCACATTGCACGTTATTCTCTAAACAGACAAGGAAGAAGACAAACACTTGAAATAAACCAATGTTAAACATGATATAGAACATGCTACTACAAAAGATCTTCATGTATTATCACATATTTTAATTTTTATGTTTTCATTATTGATAGCTTTTAAAGTTAAATCATAAATAACTGTTTGCTGAGCAGGGTCCTCCTTTGCATACAGCTCCATCATTTCAAACATGGTTTATAGAATATGATGATAAAAAACAATAGAACATGAGGTCAACCAGTAATATTAATGCATCTAACAGTGATGGGGAACATTTTTATCCAGAATAATTATTTTTACTTTTTGTACAATTTTCCACAATTTTCCTAAAGTTTTTATGAGTAATGAGGTGTTTTCATAGTGTTTCATTGCTTCCTTTCCCAAATGAGATTCAATCACTTTTCACAGTCAGCTAACATTAAAGATTACATTGTATATTATAAGATATTTTTTCATCTATTGAGGTAATAATTTAATTCAATTATATTTATAGGGCAAAATCACAACACAGTTGCTCAAGTCACTTTATACTGTAAGGTAAGACCGTACAATAACACAGAGAAATCACATAACCCTCATATGAGCAAGCGCGTTGGTGACAGTGGGAAGGAAAAACTCGCTTTTAACAAGAAGAAACCTCCAGAAAAACCAGGTTAAAATGATTTTTGTATGAAGTGAATGTGCATTAAATGCATTGCTAGCCTGACTTTAGCGTCTCTGTCACCATGTTGCCATATTACGCTCCCACCAGCAGTCTTGATAAAAAATGATACCTTCTCTAAGGAACAATTATCCCTGCAATAAAGGATGGAGCCTGTGAGCAGAGAAAACACAAACAAACTGGAATTCTTGTTCTCTTCACTCCACACCCAGTCACAATAGTGACTGTGCTCATTATGGCTATATATAGTAGTGCTGCTTGTGGCCTTCATTAGGCCTCTCATTTTCTGGTAGTAAAGGGCATACTGACTCCTCCGTGCTGCCCTTTTACTCTGTGGCACCATGGAGCTGTATGCAAAGGAGGACCCTGCCTCTCCTAATAAAGACCTTCATTTGGGCTTGAGGAGAGATGAGCTACCAGGCCTGATTCACACTGTAATTGTTATGGCATCATTACAGAATGTCCTTTTTGGAGAGCTCCAGATAATTTAATTCTCGGTAAAGAGGTCAGATATGCACGGGCCAAAAGAGTTGAAGGGTACATTACCCCAGTCGAGTACATGTTTCAAGTTTGGCTGACATGTCCCCAGTGGAGGATTTGACATCCCAAGTACTAAGTAGGCTGGCAAACTGCCCCTGGCATCGGGGCATCCAGATGGACATGGCTTGACCATGATCAAAGCTCAGACACTGTCCTCCATCACCCTGAAGGACACAACCCCAGGCGCCTACTCTCCTCTCACTCCCCTTTGCCCAGCACCCACTTTTCTTCTCTTTCTTGAAACAGTGGAGCAAAACAGGCGAAGAGTAGCACACTTGAAGTCTGTGGAAATTTAAGCCGAAAACAAAATCAAAAGCCAGATATAAAAGTGAAAGTAGGAAAGCAGGCTAGACTGTGTGTTTCAGAGATTTCAATAGTCTGGTATTGTCTCAGGCATGAAGGAGGGGAGAAGGGGAGCAGATCAGAGAGCCGTGCCCAGTGAGGGCTCAGTCTGCTGGGGGCAACGCTTCTGGCAAACCCCCTTACCCCTGCTCTGACCTGGAGGATGCCCTGACTGCTGCATGCTCCAGACACAGTGGGCAGAGGAGCTGCGCTGAATACCAACCAGCTGCCCACTTCTCGGGAAGCTACACACAACAGCAAAGGAAAACAATACTGGACTGAACTGTAAATGCTGGATTTTGAGCACTATCAAAGAAAGTGAGGGTGAGATGATTTTAATGCAGGAGACGCGGTGGAGAAGCTGCAGCACGGAGCAGCACAGGAGACAAGCGTATTCCTAGCGACGATTTAAAGGGTGGCTTGTGGCAGTTTCTCCACTCTGCCCGTGGTGTGAATGATAGCGTACAAGCTGTTTCCTTGTATCAACATGTTGAGCAGCTCCTCATAACATGGCATGTCAGTCATTCTGATTGAGGCCGAGGGAGCGTCGGTGACAGCCCTGTACCCAGGTGTCTGAGCCTGACTGGTCCCATTATCGCTGGGTAGTCAATGGCTTTAACGAGACCCTGAGTACGGGTGTTCAGCTCTGCCATGATGCAGCCGCTTCCCTTGGGAGCCCTTAGGAACAGCCCAGAGACCCTTGACCTGCGAGCTTGGCGCTTCCTGAAATGCCACACAGCTCCAGAGGCCTTTCAACCACATGGACTTCTATAAGTAATCAATCACCTGCTTGCTGTCTGACCGCTTGGGTCAACTCACTGCCAGAACCACAGCTACTGGGAGCAGGTGGAAGAGAGCCTGCAACTATAAAAGGATAAAGTCAGCTATTCACAAACTTACTTACAGTAAGGCAGCCGTAGAGAGGGATGCTGACTTAAAACAAGCAAGACTGATGAGCCATTGCACTGCTGTGTGAAAAGCTGAAACAATATCCATGTTTTTCCTCCCTGACAGGCAAGTTTTGAGATCATTTAATAGTCTAATTTGCCACAGTGGTCACGAGGTTTGTCAGTCAAACTGTGAATAGTGTTTTAGCATGGAATTTGTAAAAACTAATTTAAAGGATAATTTTACTTTTTGTACAATTTTCCACAATTTTACTACAGTTTTTATGTGTAATGAGGGGTTTTCATAGTGTGTCATCGCTTCTTTTCCTCATTGAAATTCAACCACTTTTCACTGTCAGCTAACACTAAAGATTATATTGTATATTATATAATATTTTTTTCATCTATAGAGGTATTCAATCCAATTCTCTATATGGCAAGGAAGACAGGACAAAGACATGTTGTGGAAGAGAGCCAAACATTAATAATCACCAATGATTAAATGCAGAGTTATGAAACACATAGTCAGTAAAAAAGGCGAGTGACGAAGAAACACTCAGTGGATCATGTGATGTAGGTCTCTGTAAGGCAGTCAATTATTAATTCATGTACTAACTTAGAAACGAAAGACCTAATGTTTAAAAATCCACATTTTACTGTTTTACTGAACAAAAAACTTGCACGTTTACCACCTATAAATGTTAGGACCTTAGAGGGTTAGCAGAGTATTACAAGAAATGTCTGAAAAAAATAAACTTCATTATCAAGTTTTTGATAATACTTTCATGAAAAGGTAAAACTAGCAAATCTTATTAACTTTTGACTTAAGCAGGTCATTTTCAATCATATTACAGATTACCATTTGTAAAGTTGCTCAAAGAATGATACATTGATCTGCATGATTTTTGTATAAAGTGAATGTGCATTAAATGCACTGCTAGCCTTATGTTAGCAAGTTTGAAGCTTTGAGATAATTTAATAGTTTTCATTTGCCACAGTGGTCACAAGTGTTTGTCAGTTGTTTTAGCATGGACTTTGTAAAAAGTAATTTAAAGGATGATTTCAGTCAGTTAAACCTGGTACATTTTCCATTAATGTGGCCGTTACAGTCTGGTTGGACATGCTAACAGTGGCTGGCATGTTGGCTCTTTGGAGCAAGAAGTGATCATCATATTAAGACGAGATAATGGAGCCCTGAGGCACGAGTTAGGGTTAGAAGTTGGATCCACAGGCTGCATGGCACAGTGATACGGTGGTTAGTAGTGTTTCTGTGTGCACTTGCTTGTTCTCCCAGTACCTGTTTGGATTTCTTCCAGGTACTCTGGCTTCCTCCCACAGTCTAAAGACATCCATGTTTAATTAATTGCTGATTCAAAATTGAGTATTCATGTGAAGTAGCTAAAATCCTTGAAGTGCACAGAATAAGGCAACCTAAGAATATTTCAGTGGTTAAAAAGTGATTTGTTGTCTAACATGCTTTGAGTGGTTAGTAAGACTAGAAAAGCACGATGTAAAGCGAATGTCTTACAAATCTGCCAGTCAGTGAAAAAGTGAAAAACTATAAAAAATATTATAATTTAAAAGAGGGAGGGACATAGGGTGACACAACAAAGTGGAGAAAGGTGCAGAGGGGTGGACTGCATCTTATGCGGAAGCTGCAATCTGAAAGAGACAGCAGACTACAAAATGGTGTCAGGTGAGAACTTAGCTAGACTGCATTGGAGTGGTACTCTGTTTGATGGCTTTGCAAGAAGAGGAAATGAGTGAAAACAGAGACAATGATTAAATGGTGGAGCACTGGAGCTGAGACAAGTTCTGGGTGGTACAAATGGGCCAGTAGACTATGAAAGTACAGCTCTAGTACTATGGGAAACTGTGTTTGGTGTATCAAAGGAAAGAGGATACAGAGACTTCAGCTGGAAAGGATGTGCAGCAGGTTAGAGTGGTTAAGGATCAGAGATGGGCAGTAATGCATTACTTGTAACGCGTTACTGTAATCTGATTACTTTTTTTCAAGTAACGAGTAATGTAAGGGATTACTATTGCAAAAACGGTAATTAGATTACTGTTACTTTCACGTAGGAACGCTGCGTTACTGCGTTACTAAAACCGTGATTTTTTGTGAGAATGTCTCATGACAGTGACATAAGCAAGTGCGACGTTCGTGACAACAGCTGTGTGCAGATCAACAATGGATAATATATCGAGTGCGGAGAGAGTATGAGCGTGCAGCGTTTAAAGTGTGGAAGTACTGACCTTACTTTGAGTTTGAGTCCATAAAAAGTGACAAAAACATTAGTGTCCACTGTTCACTGCGTGGGAAGAAAACTTCTTTTTAAACCCCTAAACTTCCAAGCAAGCAGCGAGTGCGCTACACTGTTAGACTTTTCATCGCCACTTCACGGTAACATACTGGCGTCACTGTTGCCAGCGTCATACCGTGACGCCATGTTACGGTAGCTTACCGTTCTGCAGGATGATACCGTTTTTTGCTGGTGTGGTATAATACTCTTGGACAAATTATGGTAACGCACCGTAGCTTTTTTTTAATGTCGTTATGTCGTAAATTACGTCAACAAAGTAACATCATACTGTGATTAAGAAATTGGTATACTACCGTTTATTCACGGTATGTCACTGTAAGCCCGCTGCAAGGTAATAAACTCCAATATATTAACCAGTAACTTACCGTTATCACGCATCATCAGTACCAAAAATATTCATCTCTGCTAGAGGATACCGTGTCCCAACAGGCGGTCATTTACTGTTTAACAGGTCGTAATTTACCGTAATTTCAGTTAACAGTAACATACTGTAAGAGACTGGAGGGTTCCAAAAAAACTGGATGGATGGATGGATAGATAGACACACACACACAAAATATAATTCATGTGCTTTACACCACTTTTTATTTCAGTTCTGATTTTCCTCTGCAGAAATACACATTTCCAAAATCAAAAACTGAAAAGAACTGAAAACATATTTTCATTGAGGAAGCATTTGTTTTTACTAAACCATGTAATCCATTATTTTCTCAGATGGTTGTATAAACAATAACGATATTATGTCATATCCATATCATGGCAGACAACATATGCTCAAGTGTTGGGTTTTCTTAGTTATATTTTGTAGGGTCTTAAACCTACAATGTGAAGTGCCTTGGCAGTCATTTTGTTGGCACCATACAAATAAACTGAATTGTAATGAATATAATATCAAGCCCCACACTTCTGCCTTTATATACACTTTGTCCAAAATACTGGCTCACACCACCAAATCAATGCACAAAGCAGGGTCCACAAGGACATGGATGAGGTGTGTGGTGTGAAGGAACTTGACTGACCTGCACTGAACCCTGATCTTGCTTTGTGGACTGAGTTCATTGATTTGTAGGGTGAGCCAATACATGTGACAATTAAAGTGTAAGTAGCTGCAATAATTTTTAACAAACGGGTAAAAGAAGGGAAAAAAATCAACACTGTTGCACTCAAAAAACCTGTTGGACAGAGACAGCGTCTTGCAAGAGGGCAAGAGAGCTTGTCTTCATTGTTGCTCATCTTGTGTAAATGTCCAGAAAGCATGGGCCATGGATCATCTGTGGAGACACAGGAAACAACACATTGGTCACTTAAATTATACAAGAAATTCACTAAAAATGGCAAAAACAGTTACCTAATTTGAAGTTTTCCACTCAAATTCAGTAAGCCACTGGAGGAAAGTTGTGACATGAGGGTTAATGTGAACAACCTTTCGCTTCACAGTGGTCCCAGTCCTTCTGCTTGTCCCAACCTTGGAGGTACATTTTGTTCCCTCTTCAGGGTTTATCCTTACAAAAAACCTTGCACACGCTGACTCCTGGTATTCCAGGTTCAATACATAGAATGAACCAAAGAAGACTGACATTGCATCAGCAAAGATGTTCTCTTTGTCCAGCTCAACAATTACACGCCCCTCTGCACTCACCATCCAGCAGGTGGCGGTCATTGAACTTTGTCCTGTATGTATAGGGGCAACATGTTGTCATTATGCAACATAAAATAATTTCAATACTTCACTTCTTCACACTGTCTAGATAGTCATAAAGCAAATAGCTATGTACAGTTAATTATTAATGGCCTTATGTACATAAGTCCGTTTTAACATATTATAATTGTACATAATTGGGAATTATTCTGCCCATTAAACACACCTAACAAAGAGTCAGCCCAGTTAAATTACCAGAGATGAATCAACTGTATGGTTATTTTGGAGTTTATAGTTTGTTCTGCTGTTAAACTTTACAGTATTGACTTCAGTATTTTTGCTGTTGGTGTAGCTAGATTACTATGTTGATCAGTAATATGTAATGTGAAATTTGATATTGTTACTTTGCTGGATTCACTGAGACACATGTCCAACAACCTTGGTTTATAAAGGAAATTACAGAAATTTGAGCTAACAAAACAGAGACTGGATACCTGTGTCCACGAAAAGCTCCTGTGCCAAACAGAAATTTTAATATGGTCTAATCAGCTCTATTTCATAAATGACTTCTTACCAAGCATAATCAGCCTTGGGGTGCTTGGCAGGCTTTTAACATGCAAACTGAACAATATAAATTTGCGTGCACTGAAGCCACAAAATTTAGAAATACACAGTTGCAAAAAGTTCAGTGACCAATTACCTTTCCTGAATGACATATGCAATGCAAAAATATGAGTATTATCAATAGGGACCAATTCCCAGTTTTACATGATCAAAATTATTCACAAAAGGCTTCAATAAACAGAAAATGTGTGCCGACAAGAGAGCAGTGCACAAAACGAAAAGATATTTGAGCTCGACGCTTTAATGGGTTTAACATGACTTAGTCAGCACTCCGCACCGTACAGGTAGTACAAGCACACCTGAAAACACTGACCAGCTAACAGCTTTAAGCATTTGGGCGCAACCTCGGTAGTTCACCGATTCACCTGTTGCAAACGTCCAAGTTTCTATCAAGTCTCATAAATCCATCGGCAACTATTACCTAACTAGTCTTTTGAGTCTCCACATTCATAGCTATTGACATTTTGTCTTAGCATTTGAATGAAAATATCCTGGTAGGGTAGCTTAAAAGTCAAAACAAACAGTAATAAGAACGCATTTCGGACTTCTCTCGAATAAGTGAAAAAAACACTTACCTTCAGACTGATTAGCTGGTGTCAATCCAACTTTAATGTGTCCCATGTCAGTCCGTTTTAGGGAAAAAGTGTTAAGTGGTTTGATTTAATTTTGGGATACTCCCGCATGGACGAGCAATTTGGAGTCTAGCAGAGTTATCACGAATAGCATACGATCTTCAGATATAATCCAACCTTGCATTTAACCCGATTGAACATCCAGTTACCTCTGACTACTTCTAAGTTGCACATGTTAACGGTCTCATCATCACTCTGTGCTGCAGCGAACTGGATCTGTGGCACAGAATAGTTGATGGTCATGTTGCTCTCCTGCTTTGCAGCTTTGTTTGAGTGTGAATTGCGGCTTAAACGTGCAAAACTAAGAGAAGCAGATCAATATTTTCTTCTTGTTGTTATTTAATGGTGGTTGGCAACCAGCGAAAGGAGCATTAACCACTCGAGCAATACTTTCTATCCCCATTGTTGTTTTGAAAGTGAATACCCGGCGTGTGCGTCATACGTCACGTTGTACGTCAGGTGAAGGTGTGGTGTCGGCTATCGCACCTGTCGCATTAAAAGCTTTAAAAACGTAACAATTGCTTTAAAAACACAACCCAACGCGCTAAACTGTGATAATGTGCAGAGCATATTATTAGGTTAGTTCACTGTAGTTAGGCAGAGGTGTCTTAAAAGAACCACCTTATACAAAACAAATGAAGGTCCAGAAAGAATAAGAAGAGAAAAAGGAACACCCTGCTAAATTAAGTCATTTTTAAACATTACTACAAAAATAAGTATACTTCAATTATATTTCCCAAGTATACCTTACCTAGTACGTATACTAATAATGCTTCTTGGGACTATATTGGCCCCGTTTTAGTACATAACAGTATTCTTGAAATTAACTTTTAGATGTACTTTTTGTTCACCATAATTGTACTAGCATAATGTCATAATGTCTACAAGAGTATAATTAAAATATACGCGACTCTATCACAATACTAACCTTACAAGTATACTATTAATTAATAGCATTACTAATGTTTCACATTGTTTGACTTAACAAATACATTTATTAATATATGAGGTTCCATTCAGTTCAAGGAATTAAATTTTAGTGTGGCTGCAACTTACTCCTTAAGTTAAAAATTATGCTGTAGTTTATATGTTATACTACTTTCACAGTGAATCACATTTTATGGTAATACACTCTGAATGAGGATTTAAGTAATTACTCTTAGATCTACAGTAGAAAACAACAGAAATCCGGATGGTGTAATAGTATAATCTCAGTAACATCACCAGTTGTTACATTTGCTGTATTTTACAGCTGTTTCCATGAGTACGGTGAGTTACCGTAAAAATAATGTAATCTCATGGAATTTTCCCACAATTACATGCAAATTACAGTACTAAACTGCTAACATCCTTTAGAGTTTTTTACTGTTGATTTTGCAGTACTAAGCTATGGAAATTACTGCAAAGGCTAACAGTGTACGACGTAATGTGAAATTCACAGAGAAACTCCCGGATTCTTCCACTGACCGCTGCGGCACACCTGCACCAGGGTAAACCTCCGCCTACCCCAGTCCTGCTTTACAGGTGAAAATAGAGCAACAGGACCGCTAGTCTTTGACTTTATTTATTTTCTGCTGTGTTTTACTTTCATCTATTTGAAAGACTGAGTGTAAACACAAGAACATATTTTATTTTATGTGCTGGAATGTGCAGAAAATAGGTTTAAGTGTTAAACAAATTTCTTCCAGTCAGAGAATGTTGCATATAATTAAATTTTTGCTTGATGCATAAAGTTAAAAGATTAAAACTAATAAAACAAGTTTTAAAAAGAGACTTTTCCATTTGATTACATTTTGTATGATGGATTATGCAGAAAAAGTAGAATTGGGCTGAAAGATCTATCGCTTTATCACCTATTCAGGTTGTAAATCATGTTTTTAAAAAGTAACTAAGTAACTAAGTAATTAATTACTTTTGAAAATAAGTAATCAGTAAAGTAACGGGATTACTTTTTTGGGGAAGTAATCAGTAATTAGTTACTGATTACTTTTTTCAAGTAACACTGTTAAGGGTAGAGGTGGAAATGTGTTAACAAGTGAAGAGGGTGTGTTGAGAAGATGGAAGAAGGACTTGGAGGAGCTGATAAATATAGAAAATGAGAGAGGAGGGACAGTTACTGAATTAGGTAGTGTAGAGGATTTAAGGTATCAGGGATGACGTGAGGGCAGCTTTGAAGAAGATGAAGAGTGGACAGGCATGTGGTCCAGATAACATACCTTGACCAGTTTGTTCAATACAGTTTTAGAGGGTGAAATGATGCATGAGGAATAGAGAGGAAGTGTACTAGTACTGGTTTTAAAGAACAAAGGTAAGTGGCAGTAATGTTTCATGCCAAAAAACAGCAGTAGTTCCAAAACAAACAGTGCACTGTTTGTTTTGAGAGTCTTGATGGAGAAGTATAACGGAGGTCAAAGAGAGCTACACTATGTCTTTGTGGATCTAGAGAAAGCAAAAGAGTAGCTGTGATACTGCATGAGGAAGTCAGGAGTGGAACAGAAGAATGTGAGGCTGGGTGGGTTGATTGGATCAGCTCTGAGCCCCTTCTTGCTGATGGTGATTGACAGATTGGTCAATGATGTCATCCAGGAGAGCAGATGACACTGTGATCTGTAGTGAGAGCAGGGAGCAGGTGGAAGAGAACCTGCAGAGATGGAGTTATGCACTGAATAGAAGAGGAATGAAAGTCAGTAGAAACAAGACAGAATACATGTGTGTGAATGAGCAGGAGACAGGTGTAAGAGTGAAGCAGCAAGGAGCAGAGGAAGTGAAGGCAGATGCATTTAAATACCTGGAGTCAACCATCCAACAGCAGAAGAGAAATGAAGAACAGTGCAAGGAGGGTGAATTAGGTGGAGATGAGCATCAGGGGTGACTTGTCAGAGAAGGGGTAAGGAGCAATAATGAAAGGAATGATGATGCTATAATTTATGGTTTGGAGATGGTGGCACTAACAAAAGCAGAAGGCTGAGCTGTTCAGAGACAAAGTTAGAGAGGCAAGGTTGAGATGGTGGACATGGAGGAGGAGGAGGAGAGGAAGACCTAAGATGAGGTTCTTGAATGTAGTGAAGGAGGACATGCAGAGGGTGTGCGACAGGGTGAAGTATGAAGATGATCTGCTGTGGTAGCCCCTAAAAGGAGCAGCCAAAAAAACACAAAGTTTTTCAACAGTCTAAAAATCAGATGACACCAACAGCACTGGCATAGCGATGAGATCCAGCTCAGTGACTGAATTTAGTGGTGGTAATAAAGACAACTACATATCCCCAGTTCAGGAAACGTATCTGTCAAAGCAAATATACCTCTAACTCTTCAGTAAGCCTCATCCATATCCTTAAGTGTAAACCAGTTATATTCTTAAGGTATTGACAATTTAGACATTTTTATATGGAATGATATATATGTCATAACAAATGCACAGTGGTTAAAAAGCCCATGACACTTGTGTGCCCACAAGTGTCATGGGCACACTTAAACAAGCATAAATTCAACAATCACACACATAGCTCTCAGCAGCTGCGTGCACAAAGAGTCTGCTGCTGTTTCACACTCGTGGGTAGCTCTCCACCGTCTAACTCACTTTTGACATTTTGGAGGCGGAGCCCAGAGAAGGACGGGGTCCTAATGTGATTGGTCACTTTGATGGACACTTCAGGTTCAGTGATAATATAGTTGCATATCATGTTGAAGAAATATTTGAAATCCAAGTTCTGAAGCCTCTGTATCATTGCTCTGTTGCTTCTATGATTTAAAAAGTAAATCGTCATAAGTAGAAACACGCATCATTCCTAAGAAACAGGTCAAATTGTTTCTTAGGTGAGTAAACTTAACTTTATATAATGTGAACAAATCTAAAATGTGTTGCTGCCAGTGCTTTACGCAGTGAACAGCTGTGCACATCTGGCTGCAGAGCTCCACTCACTGAGGTTTCGGGCTCCACTGTAACAGTTCATTCAGATAATATTTCAGGTTCTTTGAACAGACAGTCTGTGGAGTGGACAGAGAGCGGGATGTGACAGGATGTCTTTGGTAAGTAGCTCATTTTTCTCAGCTAGTGTCTGATAAACAGTTCAGGATGTTGTTGTTATCATGTTGTGTAAATCTAAAGGGTCTTGCAACTATATTACACACCATGCTTGTAGCTGCTGTGTGCTAATTGTACAAAGTGTTTATGCTTTGTGGTTATCTCTTTGCAGATAACCAGCAGATTAACTTTAGTTATGCCTGTTGTAGATCCATCACGCTGGTCCTGGACCTGCAGACCACAGGGAAACACTACACATCTATCTGGTGACATATAAATACAACTCAAGGAAATTAAGAAAATCACTTAAGTTTACAAACGTTTATGCCGAGCAGTATAACAACTCATGTTGATCAAATTTTTGTGATAGCCTGGACTCCAACTAAACTTTAAATAAGTTTAGGGACATTCTTTTAAATGTAAATAATTGTTTTATACAAATACACCATGTTTTTTAAAAAAAAATATTATACTGAGCTCACTAGAATGAGTTAAATGCAGTTTGGTCAAGGCTTTAATGTGCATGTCAGCTGCAGTATGGTGAGGTTGCTGCTCTGCTGCACTGCTCACCTGCTGTATGTCAGTTCTGGATTGAACCAGCTACCCGCCACAGGGGCCAACTGTTCTGAATCTTTTGTTTCTGATGTATGCAGCTGATATCAAAGACACATATGATGGATTGGCAATCAGTCTATGCTGGGCTTAATTCATACTACTGAAGCAATAGCTGCCAGGTTAGCATTTCTATCAAACAGTAGTGTTCAAATCAAAGAAATTTTAGCTTTAAGAGGGTTATAGGATCACATGATATTCAGAAATGAAGTTTCCAGTTCAGTTCCAGATGAACTACTGAATATGATTTTTTTAAACTGAACATTACTGACAGTAGCTTTACTCCAAAACTCTCTGCTGGTAAACATCTTTACGCCTTGTATTGCAGAAACTCTCTGCAGCACTGCTCCGTTACTACATTAACTAACTTCACCCCTTTGTTTCCCCTCCCACATTGGCCCGACCTCAACTCCCCCGCGCGGCCCAGCTCAGGAGGAGATCGTCCCACTCCAGCAGACTTCAGTGAACTATTTCGCCCCACCTCCTTCCCTTAACTCCTCTCTCCCTTCCTCCTCCTCCCCCCTCTTACTAGCTCCCACTACTGCCTAACCATTGATTTCATGTTTGGGCTGCCCGCATTGATTTTCATGCAGGTTCATGGATCACACTGCTGCTTCCTCCATCTCAGTAGTACAGTGGGAGGCAAGGAAAATCGTCTTTGACTGTTGCTGCACAGAGATGCAGCAAAAGGCCCTCACCCTTAACCCCCCACCACTTCTTCTTGCAACTGCGTTTTCACCCTACTTCCTCGTGCACCACTTTCCTCTCCACCCAAACCTGTTTCTTTTCCCTTTTCTATCTGCCCTTCAACACCATATCCAGAGTGTTCAGAACCTTACTGGCATATCGTAACCATCAAGTGCACTCAATGCAAATGCGGCTCCTGTGCACACTTATGTCAAAACAAAGAAACAACAAAAAAAGATTGAATTTTTCACTTTTCAGACATTTTAGACATTATTCGTAGTTAAAATGTACTAAAGACTTTTCTCATGTTCTCCTCTTTCCCCTGTTCTCCTGCCAGAGAAACTTATCTGCATGGATGTCTCATTTCCTGAAATTCGTGTCGACACGTTTGAGGTATAAAACAGGATGCATAGCTATATCCTTTATGGAAATCTTTTTAGCAGGAACTTAAAGGGATGAGCTGGAACAAACAAAGTGAAGTAGCTCTACAAATGTTTGTAGACCTTTGCATTTTGAAGCGTATCTCAGCATTATTTAGATGTCTGATTGTTTAAAGTCATCTTTAAGGTGTTTCTTTTGGATGCATAAGATTCCTTACATTGTCACTTTGTGGTTGTTAAAGTCTGTTTTTATTGTTGTTTTGTTTTGATCAGATAGATAGCAATAAATCCCTAATTAATTGCATCTTTTATCTAAGATAATCAACTTCACAGTCAAGTTTTCTGCTTCCTATTGTTTGTTACACTCTGCCACACTGATTTTAAAGAAAAGTAAATCCTTAAATAGTTCATGGTTCTGTTATCTTCATCTTACAGATATAAAATAACAACAGATTGGAACAAAATACCGATACCACATTTTATATTTAAATGCCTTTGCTTTGAAATAATGGATCTGAAGAAGCACATCGTTAAGCATGTGTTGCCCCAACTCCTCAGTGCTCATTTCACATCCTTGTGCATCTCTGGTAGGAGGGACTGAGGCACAAGGGAGGAGGAAGCTAAAATGACAAGTGAGAACTGAGAGGAAAGACAAATAAGGACTGGAATCACAACAGAAGGAAACACACCAAGGGAAGAAGCAAGGCACACCAAGTGTCTTCAAAATGAACCCTCTGAGTGACGCGTTGGAGTCGAATTCCTTTTTGGTGGGAAAAAAGTTTAAAAAAAAGTTTTTGATGTGTGCAATTTAGCACAATTCTTTACTTTGACCTGTGATTGCCAAGAGTTGGGAGAATAATTTAGAGGAAGAAAAATGACATTCTGTTGTGTAGATAGACAACACTGATATGAATCTACTGAGACCAAATTCTGTATATGTCAGGTAATAGAAATTTAATGTGAAACCACCCAGCTTTGCATTCACTAGTATTTATAGTCTAACTACTAATTGGGTCATTTTAACCACCAGCTAAAGCTGTGAAGGGATGGGTTTTTTTGTTATAACAAGGATATATTTAAAAAACTGACCAAGTAGTGTTGGTGCTCTGTCTTGGGGAAATAAGTATACCAGTTGTCTGATGATCCCATTGAAAAGGTCCAGTAAGCACCAACATGGTAGAGGGTCTGATTCAGGGACTCGAATTAGTGAAAGACACGTTTCCATAGCTGTCTGTTAGAAGGTCACAAGTTCAGGTTCACAACTTATTGTACAAACTCGACTGGAAATACTGATTGGTGATTTTATTCCTTGATCAAAGCCGTCGCTATGTGAGGACGAAATTTCAAAAATCAGAAAAAAATAACAGTTAAAATAAATTCCTTACATATTTGTACAGGAAGCCTCTGAGATTACATAAAGGAAAATACGTTTACAACAAGAAGTGACTATCCTTGGGTGAAACAAGCAAAGATTATTAGCAGAATGGATGTGGTATATTTTGTAGTTATATGAATAAAAATATTCTGTAGATTAAAATGACACATCATGCATTGCACTATAAACTCTTCTGCTCAGTCTGTTTTCAGAGTGAAATAAGATCGGACGACCGCCTGTTGCTGTCCTCGAGCCTTATAGTTGCCAAGCGTGTCCTTCAGGTGGCGTACGTCCCAGTAAACGGGAATGGCTTTTCTCAGTCCTTGTAGGCTTTGCAGAAGTGTAGGAGTGTAGCAGCGCTGAACTGTGAAAGTGGCAGAAATGTCACACATTTCATTTGTGTGACAGAAAAAAGCCCCTGCTGTGTGGGGAGCCATCGATCTGACAAGTTATTACAGAGCAGCGGAGGCAGGAGGAGGCCGTCACCACTACGACACTGACAACAGCTGGGGCTCTCTCTCGCTCACTCTTTTGCTGTCTTCTTATCTCTCCCTACATATCACATTGTCCTCACCTACATCCCCAGCCTCTTCTCTCCTTTTTTCTCTTTTTTCAGCTCAGTTTCTGCTTTTTTCTCTCTTCTGCATCTAAAATCAGACTCTTCATTTTTTTCCTTCACCGTGTTCTCGCACTTGTTCTTTTACTACTCAGTTTTTTATTTTTTATGTCTCTGTGTGTTTAACTCTTACTTTTCTCCTTCTTCTTTTCACATTCATAGTCTGTTTTGAAGTTTTACATTTTCTTCATACAACAGAGAAAGACCTGGACCTGCACAATGACCATGTAAAATATATTCATTCAGCAACGTAGTCATATGTGGCAGAAAATGGAATATGCTGTCATGGACATGCAGTGGCCTAGACTGAGATATTTGGGTATCTTTACCTGTTCTTGGACCCAGACAGGCAGTAGAATTAGAGGAGTAGAACTCCTTTGTATACAAGGTCCGATTTTCTCAAGTCGTTCCATTTAACAGTCAGATGGCAGGTGGATTCTGAGCAACTCATTAGTGACTTTTCAGGTAATTAAACTTGCATCTGTTTTTAACTGTTTTTAAGTTTTCAGCAGAACTGTTCTGACTAAGCGACATCCTGCCAGTTGCAATCATGATTTCACCACTATGTCAGATTCTTATGAACACAGAGGGACGTTATTAGAGTCAGACCATGGTTAGACTGATGGTTTTTAAAACATAAGAAATAAAC
The DNA here is from genome assembly GCF_013358895.1 of Oreochromis aureus. Taxonomy (NCBI): domain Eukaryota; kingdom Metazoa; phylum Chordata; class Actinopteri; order Cichliformes; family Cichlidae; genus Oreochromis; species Oreochromis aureus. The sequence continues at coordinate 38,379,121 of NC_052953.1, forward strand.
AACTCTAGACTGCAACAATGAGCAAATGTTCTGTCAAAAGAGGCCAAACTGGTAATCATGCTCATGAATGTTCTAAACCAGCGGTCCCCAACCTTTTTTGCCTCACGGACCGGTTTATGCCCGACAATATTTTCATGGACCGGCCTTTAAGGTGTCGTGGATAAATACAACAAAATAAAACTAGTACCGGTACCGAAAAAAAGAAGATTTATTCATAACACACGTGAAAAGACCCAGGAAAACCGAGTTAACGATAAAAACGATAACAAAATAACGCTGAAAACCGATAAAAACCCTGAAAACCATACATTTCACACCTGAGCCTCAACTCTCGCGGCCCGGTACCAAACGACTCACGGACCGGTACCGGTCCAAGGCCCGGGGGTTGGGGACCGCTGATCTAAACAACTTTCCAGGAGGCGAAAACAGGACAAACACTTGGGTTGGACTAAGACTAGCAACTCTGCCACACTAAATGCTAATACTTGCGAAGGGGTTTAGCAAAGTCTTCACTGACTTTGACAATTATTATTCTTCATTATTAGTAAAGGACTGACTGTCTTTCTAAATTTGAGTGTGCTTAAATATAAATTAAGACATGAACAAAACATTCCAGTTGACTGATGAATTCTTGTTTACATAAATAAAAAGTGTATTAAATGCAACCAATAGCTATATATCTGTGCATCTTTTATCTTTTATTCTAAAGTAATTTTAATGTAAAAATCGACATACTGGTAATGGAGAGATGTCTTTCGTAGTTCTTGTAACAGTGGCAATAAAGACCTATCTTATCTTATCTTATCTTAAACAATAGCTCACTGACGTAGAAAAAGCGTAGTAAAAGGTTTTGTGAATTACGTTGCATAAAGCACTTTGAGTGCTCATGTAGAGTAGAAAAGTGCTATTTTGCATCTTTGTGCAGATGGATTTATATTGCAGCAGGTGAGCTCAAAACTTCAAACATTTTAAGAACTTCTTATAAAAACCAAAGAGGGTAAAAGACAACTGACTATTCTGTAGTTTTGTCTATAGTCGCCTGACCTCAACTATGCTTTAAGAGAAGCAAACATTCCTGACATCACAAGAAGCTCTTTGGAACATTGTTGCATCATGCAGGAAATCAAAGGATGGACCAGCTAGCTCAAGTGTAGAATCCCTGTGTATGCTGCCAAAATGTGTAAGAGTTTACTAAAAAAATATCATCTTGGTCATGTCCATCATCATCAACAACATTTTTTTCTTTCTTTTTTTAAGAAAAAGAATTCTGTATAAAATGAATTGTCTCAATCTGCATGCAGGTAGATATTCACCAGGATGTTCAATAATTGGAGTAACACCTGCAGCAAAACATCTCCAGCCATAGTGTCCTTCATTTCATAATAATGTAATAATTCATAGAGAAAGCTTTCCTGTGCTGGCACTACACTAACACAAAAGGCTCTCTGTTTTCTGACAGTGACCTTGCCTGCAGGTGAATTGCACTGTGCATTAATTCTCTGACAAAAGAATGAAGGCTTAACCCAGTGCTGAGTGCAGACATTAATACAAACCTGCTGGAATCAGACAGTCTTAGTGGAGATAACGATACAGTGAAATGTGAACCAGTACAGACAACAGGACATCATTTCATCTCATCAGAATGTCTGTGATACTGTGGATACCAGACGTGGAGCTAAAAATGAAAGACATGCTTTAAGGATTAAATAGACGTTCATCAGAATCCTACTGGCAACTCCAATAGTATAATTTTTAAAATTACATCTAGACATCTAAACAGGCGTTGATGACATTATCAGTCAATATCATATCAGCTATATTAGTATTATTATTATTTTGTACTTTAGTTTTATTTTTGCTTTTTAAAATGATCAGTGAATTGTGTAAAATGAAAAACACACAGTTTTACCTTTATACTTTTAATGAAAATGGTATTATGTTCATGTTTAGCTGTAATCTAAAGTGTCAGCACTATGAGGGGATGTAGAGGCTCACTGTCAGTCATTCTGAAGCAGAGCAGACATCTCCTCTGGGCTCTGTGTCAAATCACACGCTGTCACGCAGCTCTGTGTATAAACACGGTTCATTTTACATCAAGTGCCAATTGAAATCCTAAAGTCTTTGTTTTGTTTGGTCCTCTGGCTATTTTTAGTTTGAAGATTAAAAATATAAAATGTAAACATTTGAACGTCTTCTTTGTTTGGATTTAGACTTTATTAAACAATATACTGAATGAACATAGGCAGTTTAAGTTTATTTTATTTGTCAAAATGTGGCCACAATATTTGGTTAATCATATAAATATAAAACCAACAATCCTTATTTGAAATGATTATACCACAATCGAAGAACAATACATCCACAGGATCTTTATAAATGCTGCAATTAGTATAAAAGAAAAATACTTACACAGAAACACTGACAGTTCCACGATCCCAAACAGTGATGCCTCCAACAGTTAGTGGACTACTACCAGAGAAAGCCACCAATTTGCTATTCATGAAAACATATTGCAATATAAGGTACTATGATTGCTGATCGATAGTGGTATTAAGGCCTTATGCTTTCAAATTATGTGTAACTAATTCTATTCAAGTTTTTAAAAAAGAGGACAAGACAATGGTGCGTACACCTGGGTAACTGATTGTCTAAAAATCATAGTCGTCCTGCCACCTCTTTGAATGTTGTGCTTTTCTTTTATTAATACCTATGTATGAGAAGATGTTGTCTTAAAACGGTTATAAAATCACTGACAATCTCCATTCGTCTCAGTTGCAGTGCGGTTGGCAGCTCTTCAGCTCTGGCAAGCCTGTACAGCCAACTGTCAGACAAACAGGTAGGAGGAACAGAAGAAGGTGTGGGGAGTTACAACCCCAGACTGATGAATAACCCTCTTGATTGATGCTGGCCTTTGTGCACATCTTGATGCTGCTGCTGCTGCTGTTCTGACACAAGTCTGTTGCACAGTAATGTGTGATCAGAAGAAAAGGGCACCAGAGGCTCGGATCATCATTCTGCCCAACTCCCTTGTCACCTACCCCCACCACCCTCACGCCAACATCAACTGGATAGAATCAGACTTGACACCAAACACACATTCAGCTAAGTCAGCTGAGCATGAGATGGGAAGAAAGCAAACTGTGGGGCCGAGTAGAGAAATATGAGGGTTAAAGATAGGACATAGCAGTTCACTTGTTAACTATAATCATATTTTTAGCTTGTGTGAACACCTCATATTTAATGACAGAAACAATATGGACATGTTTGGCTCTTACTTGGTGTATATAGTTTATTTGTTGCTTAAGAGTTGGGTAGTGTTTGCTCCATAAAAGTTTTGATGAAAAGGATAAAACTTCAGCACCACTTGGTGTATAGACACGGATCTCTTATAAGTTCCTGGGATCATCCTGAAACACAAGGACTGGACATTAGAGGAGGGACATTAAGGTTTCAACAGATGAACCTAAAAATAAAAGCCATGCTGAAAGCCACCCAGATGGACAGCACAAAATAATCTTGAAGGGGGAAATTGGCCAAATTTAAATAAAGTTTAGTTATCAAACACCGTTATGTGTCTAATGAAACAGTAAATGTTACTTGTTTAACTTTTTTGTCATTTATTAGATGTTCAGTATAAATAAACTGGTAATGGTTCTGCATTAAAACTTTAATGGCCTATCTGATCTGCTATGTTCTGCACTGCTTAGTGAGTTACGGTAAAGATAAAACAGGAAGAGATACTATTAAGACAGCCAACACTATGGAAGAGTCCTGGCTGGGTAAAACACTTGAGGTAATTAGTGCTGCTTAGGTATAAAAGGGTCTTCTCCCTTTTATAGGGTAACAGAGCCCTGTGCCGCTCAAGTGCTCACTAATAGCAGCACTTCAACCACAAGAAGAGGCTGCAGTGAAGGACAGCTAGTGCTTGCAGTTTTTTCCACTATCATTCACCACAAGACGGCACAATGACAGGTTCGATAGATTGTGTTGAACTGAAGAGTTGCTCCCTGCAACTGCTGTACATGCTGTGTCAACGTATCATAGCTAAGCTCTGAACCCCTGCCTGCATGTTTTCATTAACAACAGTATGTGTTTTAACATTAAATAGTTAGATTTGTTTCCATTTTCTGCTTTCTGTGTTTATCCACAGGTTTGTCATTTTCACTGAACAGTCACCTCTGGTGTGTCATGTGGTTTGAGACGATTAAAGGCCTTGTCAAAAAAAGGAAAAGTTGCCACCTCCAGCTCATGCAAATGCATAAATATCTGTACCCCATGTATCAGTATTATCTGCAGACAACAATGAAATTGTTTAAAATGAAAAAAATGCCTGGTGTCATACCCCTGTGTTTCTGTAACATAAATCTTAAACCAACGTTTTTCCCACCACTAATCAGCTTGAGAGAAACTAGAGTTTACCTGCATCCTTTTCTCTCTATCACCTGTTTAATACCTGCCCCTGATTAAGGAAATGTGCCCACGTTAACTGGTGATAGTCACAGTTTCACGTTGGCAGACAACAGAATGGAACGTCTTCACAATTTTTGGGACAATATAAACAAAGGTACCTTCTTTCGTAAGGTGTTTACCCTCAGAGTGACTTGTTCCATTTAAAATTGATAAACAGGTTTAAAAGAAGGGATGGACACTGAGCAGCATGGAAACAGGCCAGAAGTTTAAAAAACAGGCTGGAATAATTTGCTTCTGATCATTCTTGATGTGACTCTGCTGGCTTAACCACATGTTGGTCCCTGATGTTCTTGTTGTGTCCTTCCCATCAACTTTTTAAAGCAGTGCAGCTGCATGGCTGAGCTATGACCCTAACCTATAATGATTAGCCTTCATAAAAGCAAGCATTTATTGTAGTCATTTTGTACATTTAATACAATACATTTAATAAGCAGTCTAAATAATATTATACAGTATGCAGTTCAGAAAAGGCATACATAACTAACAGCAGGTTACATTATAGTCCTGAATCATGTCATGCTGTGACTGTAGAGTTAGTAACGTATAACTTAAATGAAGTTGAAGAAGAATTAGTACTCATAACCCAGCCTTGCAAGTAGAGTCTGCCATCAGTAGGTAGTTGTTCAGCTTGTTGATAATGGCACTCATCTTGTATAGCTTCATTTTATGTCCATGCTTCTGGCTTGGCAGCACATCTGTCTGCAGTACACAAATATTAGCTGACAAAACTCAATGTCCTGGAAATGACCACATGACATGTTCTCAAATGTAAAGATCGCTTACACACGTCTCTTACACACTGGAAGCATTTCACTCATTGCACTGTGCTTTGAAGCTGATGGACAGCTGACTGTTGACATGGTTGCCTAAGTGACCCTGTAATGCATTTGCTACCCAGTTATGTCAATCAGCTGTATTTTTCACTTTCATTGGTAGTGTCTTCAGACACTCTTCAGTCTCTCACTTAAAGGTTTATCACGGGTCCCACTCACTGTGTCCTGTTTCACCTGTAGCTGCTTGAAGTCACCGTATCGTTTACTTTCTATGGTCACCACCTTGCAGCAAACCCTGTTTCTATTATAGAAGTTGCCAAAGCTGTTTAACTGGTTATATGACACCACCACCATGGCAGAATACCAACAGGAAGAGGAATCTATAGCATATTACTGTTCACGATTCTGTATGTGTCATTTAATTGTTTTTTTGTCCCCAATTTTATTCTGCACGATAATGTTTAAATTATGAAAAGTGGTTAAATGCGTTTGTGTGTACACCCTCCAGAAGTGGACATGCCTGTTACAAACACTGTAGCATTGATTTGATCATAGCAAGGGAAAACCGTATCAGGCAGCATATACGTGCACTCCAGACACATCTGACCAATAAGGAACTCAGCTGTTTTCACGTGTTTCGTTTAAGGATTTTTTTTTACCTGAAAATTTCTTATTGTTAAAAGAATTTGGACAAAGGGAAAATCCTCAAAGTTCAGCTCATCAGCTGATTGAGACCAAAGCAAATGAACTCCAAATGGCGTAGGGCACATCTGTTGGACAAAGGAGAGTAGACAAGAGGAACTGACAGCTCAGACTACACAGGAACTAAAGAGATTCTAAAGACTGACAGCAACGCGTGAAAATGTATCTAAATGTAAGAATATGATGTTTCAACACAATTTATGTTGGCAAGTGATAACATTATAAAGAGGATCATTTTATATAATGTGGATGGAATAGACTGACATTTATATAGCTCTTTTCTAGTCTTACTGATGACTAAAAGAGCTTTAGACTGCAAGAGGATACTCATTTTTACCTTTAAATTTTATTTTAAAAAATCTGCAATACTCTAACATTACCTTAATAAATCAGTGGATTTGAAACCTGACTCTTTTTTTTCTCATTGATAAGTTATAAGCTCCATTGTATTTGTACATTTTGGACACAAGCTGGAACATTTGTAGTTGTTTTGTTGTTGGTTAAATCCCACTTTTCAAACCCAAATAAGGTCTAGTGCTAAATGAAAAATGTAATGTCAGTAGCATTTTTGTTTACAATATAGTCCACTGAGACAGACAGGACGTTTGACGCCACATGTGATCGCACTAATACCCACCACTACGTCCATCAAAACATAGCCCACTGTGGGGTATGTTTATAACTGCTGCCCATTCAGTCCATTGGAGCTAATGTTGGGTGACACTCAGACACCCTGGCTGATGTGTTTTGGCACTGAGAAGATCCCAGCTGTGCATTTACATATGCAATGACCCAGATTAGCATCCCTCCTCACACTCCATCGACACTGATTAGAGCAGTCTAGTTAAAGTAACGCCTGTCCAGCATGTCCCAGTGACCACAGCAACCTCTTTGTGTGAATATGCACACCAGTCTCAGCTTGAATGCTCACTGGCTTGACAATGACAGCAAAGAAGGTGAAGTTTGGATAAGCATTAATTAAAGAATTCATCCTGTAAAAAAAAACAACTGATTTTTTTGTTGATTTTTAAATCTTTGAATTCATTAAGTCATTTACAGTATATTGAAAGAGTTGGAGAATAAATTAAATGCTCTTTTCTGTCTGCAGGGATAGCTTTGATTTGTTTAATTTGTTGATATATATAATATTAAATCAGCAAACAGTTTTATTGAGAGAATTCGATGAAGAACTACTGTAAAATATACGCAGCACAAATGTTTTCTGGTTTGTATAGAGTTAGCAGGATTACCTTCACACTTGAACATGTAGAAGTATGAATATAACTATATACCACTATACTGACAACAGAATATAGGTATACTGGTTTTGAAGATAACTCTGCAAATTAAATCAGAAAATAAAAGTGAAAAAAGACAAAATACAAATAGAACTCCATCCTTTAGCTTTGACACTTGAAGCCTAAGACTGAGGAAAGTGGACCCATGGACTTCCTTCTAGTTCTTTATGTGGTATGCAAAAGCAGAGACATTAAAACATTTGTCACTATCACAAGAATCTCTTTGGAATATTGTCAAATTATGCCAGGAAAGCGTTATTAGTGTTATTAGGTTTGAATTAATGTGTGGAAAGAGGCTCAAATGAATACAAAGAGATTCTAAGTTCATCAGCACTGCTCTTAGTCCACTTTTAACCTCATATAAGGGTCAAAGTTTTTATAGAAAGTCTGTAATTCGGTTTGAAATCAGAACTGGACCAGAGACAGAATGACTGTTTGTTTTATGGTAAATGGGCTGGTTCTTGTAAGGTGCTTTTCTACTCTATTTGAGCAATCAAAGCACTTTACACAACTTGCCTCATTCGCCCATTCACGCAAGCACTTTTTGCTATGCTATGGTTTTTCTGTCTGTGCTTTCTATCTACCATTCATGTTCATTCTCTGATGGATGCATCGGAGAACAACTTGGGGTTGGTATCTTGCCCAAGGATATTTGGCTTGTAGAATCAAACCACCAACCTTCTAATTAGCAGATGACCTGCTCTACCTTTTGAGCTACAGTCACCTCTTTCACTGTGTCCCTGAAAAAGCAACAGTGTAGTGGCAGGCCTATTCATTAAAAGATTGCAGGTGTCAACCATTTGCTACAAATGGGCATTCAAAACAATACAATTAAAAGAAAAGCTAATCACATGTTAGATGGCATATTTGCAACTTTCAACTTTTGGCTTGAAAACCACTGACTTGGAGAATGAAATCAGCTGGTGGGTAAATCTGCAGTTTATTGGTAAGTAATTGGGATAATCATTTAACCATTCATTGCAATAATTTACCTTTGTTTAAATGCTATTTTTGGTGCCACTACATATTAGCTGCTGATTTTCTTTTAACATGTATTATATGGAGGAGCCCCCATGCAGACCACGTACGCATAGACAGCTCAAGGAGCGAGTGTCGCCAGTGCAGAGAAGTGTGTGCATGCACGGCAGCAAAGAAGCAGCAGATCGCAGCTTGTCATTAGCAGCATACGCTCCCATTCATTAACTAATTGCACTTTATTATGATGTAATCACAACGTCGGCAGTGTGTGATGACAAAACCTAAGCTGTGGCTCTCCAGCCAGAGCCACTCCCTGCACTCCATGCAGTAATTGCCCTCTTGGCTTTGATGAATAAGGAGATGATTAACCTTAATTTCCAAACAGCATCTGGGCTTTAGCAGTGAATGAATTACAGGAAAATGGATGTGACTAAGTGACTTAATATGGTAAATTGGTTGAGCATCTGAAGTGGCTCCAGTGATGATCTATTAGCTCAAGGCCTTTTCTCCTGCTGCTACTGATTCCAGGTCGGATCCTCTTCAGTGAGTCTCTGGCTGTGAGTCGAGAAGCCTACTGTCCCTGTGCTGCGCCAAACTAATCATCCACTTCATGCAGGTAAAGCTTCAGCCACTACCGCGCATGGGGGGAGCCCAATTATGTAATCTAGACAAATTTATCCCCAGCACATGGCATAATGGGAAGCTATCTTAACTAATACCCAGCTTGTCACAAAAAATACACTGAAAAACGAGCACTGAACGGATGCCACAATGTCCTATCCCTCACATTCCACTCCATGTTCACTTTTAATAGGCGAGGGATTTCACCTCCCATTCTCTCAGTGTACCCGCTGTCCAGGAGAAGAGGCTGCTTTTTTGCTGCCTAAGCAAAATGTAGATTGCATGAACAAAAACTCCACTCGCATGGCAGTAAATATGATGACACTGCAAGCTTGTCTTTTGCCGACAAAGTTGTAATCCTTGTTTTTTTGATGAAGCAGTGAAAACAACCGACTATGAGAGCACGGCCAGATGTGCGTTTAAGGATATGAGCAATCCAGGCACCGTCATCCCTTCTCTACTTCTCACTTAACACTGGAAGAACAACAAGGACAAAGTGAATTTGGAGACTAGGAAGGAATGACAAACCTGTGTGTGAGTTACAGTGCAAATGAGTTCTGTAAAGAGCTAATTGTACGCTTTAAGAAAAGCACTTCAGAGTAAGGTGTGTGCGTGCGATCGCTGTGCTCTGCTGTGCTCTGCTGTCTATGTGTGCACGTCTTTTTGCCTAAAGATGCAACGGGCTAATTTTGCTTACCAGAACCATTTTTGCTTATCAACAGAAAATGAGGAAAATATGGATCTTAGCTCATTATGGTGTTGTTTATCTTTACCCAAGTAACCCATTAAACCTGGGAGAGAGCCGCCTTTAAACTGTGAGCATGTTAGTTATGTGGTCTCAGTCATTGGAGGAGGCTACTCATTACTCTTTAATGTGCTGAATAAACATTTCACAGCCTCACCGTTCCCCACTATTGTTCACATTGTTGTGAATGCAGCATTTTCTTATTGTTAGACCACGCCAACAGATATGCTCTGCAGTGCACGCAAACCACCAAACCAAAGGGTGCTGTGGGTGCACAAAGAGGTGGGGGTTAACTATGTTCTGTATAGAAGACTGCCTAAACACTTGACTTACAGGCTGCTTAGTGGTGACAATGCTGGCAGAGCATCATTTTATACTGGAGAAAGATGGTATGATACTAATCTCTTGTCAAGTTTAAAGAAAGAATTTCTGGAAATGTAAATATAGATAGGAAACAGATAAATGTAGCCGCTATATTAAATCCTCTACTTATCGTAACAGCAGTGTTTAAAACGGCTAAATATGTGAACTCTATGTGGAAACATTAAGTATCTTGTATATAATGTTGAAATATTTGGCTTAAAGTAACCGATTAATAACATTAAATGTTACTCATACTGGGACTACAAAGTTTTATTACTATACTCCATTTTAAGGGATGGCAGACAAAAATGTGTGGTTTTTCAGAGAAAAAATACTTTTGAAAGTTTAACTAAAAAGCTGCGTATAGACATCTACTGTCTTTATGTGTCATATGTCTGGTTTTATGTTGGTGTGCAGAGGCTATTCGACTAACTTGTTGTTCAGCCTATAGCTCATTATTTTCCCATTTATAATTTTTTTAATAAAAAAGAAATATGAATAAATATTGTGAAAATCTGCTTGATAACTGAATTTATTTCCAGTGCAGTGGCTCTTTATTTTAGCATTTATTGCTTTTTCAATTACATTGAGAATGCATAATCAGCAGCTTGTTTGTGTTTTCTCTCTGTTCTTCTCTTCACTTTCAGATACATTTACTGGGCTGTGCTGAGCAGTGTTCTCATCAAGGGGAAAACAACTAGAATAAGACTGGCTTTAAATTAAAAAGCAATTCCAACCAATGAAATCACTTTGACAAACTATGCAGACATTTAGGTTTTCACATTTGAAAGCTGTTTGATATCGAAGAATCGAAAAGCAGTGACAGACATAGTATTCCTTTCAAAGCATCCCATCTTACATGGTTGTGTACTTTGTGAACATATAATGAATTAAACCAATACACAAGAACAATAATGATTCTGTCTGTTGATTGTTTTAATTGCATGAAGGTGTCTAAAAAAGCACTTAAAACAAAATGATACACTAAAGTTCTGCACTAAAGCATGTACTTCTTCAATATTGAAGCCACTTATGTCCGTTAGACCATGTACCATATCGCCCTGTTTTGGCTGACAAACACTGACAAATTAGAAAAGACTTGTGCCAGCTTAAATACTGGGTGGTTAACACTGCAAAGCGGGGGACTTAAATTGTGCTTCTATGTGCAATCAAAAACATTGATCCCCACAATGAATTTGGCTGCATCAGAGAGCAACTTGAGGTTAAGATATTTGGCATGCAGACTGGAGCAACCAGAGATCAAACCACCAACCTTCTGGTTAGTAGACCTCCTGAGCTACAGCCACTCCAAACTGATACATGAAAAAAAGCCAAACAAACCTATTTTTATTGACTCCTTGAAAATTACTCAGCCTAACTCAGGTATGTTTTTGTGTTCTAAATCTTTCCTAGGCTGGATACTATTCATTATTACTATTCATATACATAAAATATATAAATATATATATAAATATATATAAAGAAGAATTGTATTATAATATATACTGATAACCCATAACATTTCTTCAGTTTTATTTTTTTGCACTGTATCAGTGTAAGGAACTGAGCAGCAATGCACAAGAACAAATGTGAAAAAGAGAATTTTGATTTGAAATAAAAATAATAACAGCTAGAATCCATCAGGGCCCAGCAGCTATTGAGAATGGTCCAACTAAAATGTAAGTTAACCCACTCTGACAGACACAAAGGGGGATATTTCCACAAACATTAAAAGCAAAGGTATAGACCAACCACAGCTCCCCTGGCAACTGAACTCTCACAGCAGCAGCCTCACCCAGCAGGACAAAGCAGCAAAGCTTATCCACAAACATTTAAAAGAAACCCAACAATAAGCCAAAGTGTTCAGCACATCTCTAAACTCAATCTCAAAACAATTAAGCATTTGCAGGATGGAGAGAACCCATAATTTCACCCATAACTTCACGTTTCTTGACAGCAGAGGTGGGACCAAGTCATTGTTTTGCAAGTCTCAAGTAAGTCCAAGTCTTTATCCTCAAGTCTCAAGTCAAGTCTCAAGTAAAGTCAAGCAAGTCAGAGTCAAGTCGCAAGTCAAGACAGACAACTTTCAAGTCAAGTCCCAAGTCCGAAACTTTGAATTTCAAGTCCTTTCAAGTCTTTTTTTTAACCCTCTGGGGTCCCGGGTATAATTGGCCGTTCTTGACTACTTTTGATTTTACTTCTATATTTCACTTTTAAAATATGTTTTTCTTGCCTTGTTTGGTATCATTATTTACAGCACAACCTCAAATATCTGAAATTTGAGTTATTTTTTTCATTTTGGTATACTATATTAGCACAGTTGATCTAAATTCAGACAAAAATTCAGAATCCGAGTAGAAAAAAGTTATATTTTTACATGTTTAACGAATCATTTTCATAACTTGAAATGCAAATAGAAATTGTACATTTCTAAAAATTATGCACAAGTTTTGCAAACAACAAAGTCATATGGTACTATTTACCTAAAAATGCAGCCAAGGCCTCAGGCGTTTTTTATATAACCATTTAAATCTATTTACAGAACAATCAGGTGTGCTGCATCAAATAAGAAGGCACACAAATTATTTGTGCCAGTCCAAAAAATGTAGTTTGTGTTCAGTATAAGACAGAGGAGAACACCACAGGCCTAAACCCTGCAGGTCTGACAACTGGAGGTGCAACAGTCCAGTTTTCTATGTGGAGACAGCGTTTACACTGGAATCTGCCTTTGACAGCTTTTTTAGATCAAATATGAAATTCAGCAGTCTAACCGACACACAATACAAAACAATAACTACACAACAAACTAACTATAGCCTCCAAACACGCTAAACGTCACTAATGTCTCACATGAAAACTCTCTCTCTCTCTCTTTTTTCGCTCGCCCGCTTTCCGTCATGGGTGTCACTCCTAAAAACTTCCCTTCTCCCTAAACAACCAAATGTCACATGTTGCCTTAGCATTTTTTGATTGGCTGACATGGTAAACTCTAACACCAATAGGGAAGGGGTGTTTTTTTTTTCTTTTTCACTCGCAAGTGGAGAGCGTATGCTAGGCTGTCTGTAGAAAACGCCGTTTTTGTCTAGCATCCCTGTTGAGAATAACCTTTGCAAATAAACAACAGCTAATAATATAAGATCAAAGTATTTTATTTGATGTATTGACATAAATGACAGAAGAAAAAGGCCATGTATAGCAGGACTACTCAATTACACACTAAGGTGGGCCAGATTTTCTAACCAAAAAAAAAAAAAAATTTTCCTGGCTCAGACATGCAAAAGTTAAACACGACCATACACTAATTGCAAATTAAACACAGTGATTTTGAATTGTGATGTGATGGTAAAATAAATATTTGTCAGTCTAAACTGGGTTAAATCTACGGGGTTAATGATGGGGAGGAGACGGAGAGAGACTGAGTACAGCTACAGAACCCACTTTCTGAAACGGACCCTGCTCACCATTCACCGACAATTCTGAGCTAACAAGTTGCATGTTATTCTTGGATGCGCTTGCAGGACCGGATTTAAAATAGCATGACAAACATATCATACCTGTTAAAGCCAAACAGTATCATCAACGTAGTTCGAAGAACATTTGCTAATAAGATGAAGTTAGCTAAGTCAGCTGTCTCATCGTAGCAAAAAAAAAAAAAAGCACCACCCACCCGTTCTTTATGCAACTTCAAATGTCGGACAAAGTTGGAAGTTGTTCCATCTCCGTCTGTGATTCTCTTCTTGCATGTTTTGCATATTGCATTTCGTTTTTGTTGACTACTTCGTAGTTTATGTACCGAAAGAAATTACTCTTGGAAGCATTTTTGGCTCGAGCGTTTTTGTTCTTGTTTTTTCAAATCTGGTTAATTTGATTGGCTGTGCTACAGCCCACGCTCACATACATACGGAGTGTGGTAAGAATGAATGAATGAATAAAGTGAATTAATGGTCCGCACTTTTTATATAATATGTATGTTAAATTTTAGATTTGGGTAAAATATCAAGTCTTTTCAAGTAAACAGGTTCAAGTCCAATTCAAGTCCCAAGTCACTGGTGTAAAAGTCCAAGTCAAGTCACAAGTCTTACAACCTTTTTTCAAGTCAAGTCTAAAGTCATAAAATTAATGACTCGAGTCTGACTCGAGTCCAAGTCATGTGACTCGAGTCCACACCTCTACTTGACAGACCTCAGACTTGCGCAGACAGCATACGTTGAAGACAGCTTATGTTTGAGGGTCATAGCTGGTGGTAAGAACTAGTTATCCAGTTACAACCAAGCAGTTTTCAGAAGCAGCAAGCCAGAAGCTGATGCATCAGGAGAGGAGTGCATTACTGTGGCTGTTTTCATTCACAAAGCTGCCACTGTTAATTATCCCTCGAGTCAGAATGCCAAAGCCATGCTCTGTGCTAGCTTCTCAGAAGCTAAAGCGCACGAGGACAGAACAGAACTCTGAGGAAGAGTGCTGTATTAACATGCTATTGTGTAACTGAATGATGTAGCAAGTCAAGCCACTCATTGTCTTAATAAAAAAGAGCTTAAAACACATAGAAAACATCTGAGATGTGCCTGTAATATATGTATTTATTTGTAAACCCATGGGATCATGTAGTCTGCTCTGCACAGTCAATGTTCTAAGTACTGGTTAAACTCTAAAGGAAAGCTATATTCTTTACAGGTTACTGGGGGCACTATTAAAATGCCAGTGCAATTCAGATCAGGGGACTGAGCATCAAATATGCATACATGGCAGGGAGCGGAGAGACATGAGGGACACTGAGTCATTGGTATTCTAGTAACTGGTGCAGTCAAAGGTGCAGGGTTGAGGTGGGGAGTCAGAATCAGCCCAGCAGACCCAGGGCAGCTTATTGGGATAGAGAGGGAGCCCAGTCACTGGGCTTAGACAGGCTCAATGCAGGGCTCAACTCATCACACGCCTGTCAGACAGACACCTGCCGCAGTGAGAGCAGTCACATACGTGGGCACACACACACACACATACACACACGCTCACAGAGTCATGTTTCCATAACTTCAGACAAAATTACATTGACTTGCAAGTGACTTGACGGTAACTGTTTCCTTTAGCCAAACCTGAACTGAAATTTGCGTAAAAAGATTAGTTCCCCAAAAATAGTCTGTTTAAAGCACATACATGTGCTCTAAACACATGCATGTGTACCTATCTGTACACCTGGCACTTATTTTCATGAAGCTCTAACAGCTGATAACGGTGTGAGTTGCAAGGAAGCAGGATTTTGATTGGAGCAGTTCCTTTTAATATTTTCTGAAAGACACAGGAAAAGATTCAAAACGTTATGTTGTAATGAACTTGTTTTTGGCTTATTTTCACTCCCTTTTACAATTTAATGTTTTTGAGTTCTAGGTCCACAGCTTTTTGCTTTTCTTCCCAAAACAGTTATTTGAATACAGTAGGGATTCAAAAACTGTTGATCGAAGACTCTAAAGTTTAATGTGGTTAAAAACAACGACAAACAATCAGAATCAGAATCATCTTTATTTGGTCAAGTTTATGTGAGCAAACAAGGAATTTGACTCCGCTTCACTTTGTTTTCTTCATGCAAGATAAAAGAAATAGATAAAAAGAAAAAGACAATTTACAAAAAGTCTTAGGAGCTATACAAACTATGTGGCAAACCGATTAGTGCAAATGTGCATATTTGCATATGACCTGAATGATATAACAACAAAAAGACAAAAACCAAACAAACAGAGAAACAAAAAAAACTTGCCTGATATCGGGCCGGAGTGAACTCATTTGACTTTTTTCTACTTTCATTTGACAGTCTAACCAACTTTAGTGGTTGTAGAGGAGAGACCAATGTATCTGCCCAGAGGTAATGTTTTAAATTAAATTACATATTGACAAATTACAATGTGTCAATATGTAAGGCAATTATTGGTGTTATTATGCATTCTTTCACTGTTCTTATTCCTCTTATTACTTAGCCCTGGAGCACAGCTTGATAATGGCACCTGATGGTGCTGATTGGCTAATCATTTGTTCTTGTGTTTTTTTCATATCACAGTACCTGATGGGTCACCTCAGTGGGATTCTACTCTTGCCTCTGTACGATGTCAAAAAGAGAATAATTTCTTAATAAGGTTATCTCAGTTACACAGCTCAGGCTGTGTTGACCTGTTGACCTCCCATTGACCTGCTGCTCAAGCCTTCTGTTTGCCAGCAGCAGCCAATCAGAAGAGAGTTGGCTTAACAGGAGTCAGAAATGAAGTAAAACAGCTTGTTTCATAGAACATGAAGTTTATTTTGCACATCTGATGTGGCTGACTGTGACATATCCTGTGTAGACATAGATAAGGGACTGAAGTTGTCATGTACACTACATTGCCAAAAGTATTCGTTCATCTGCCTTCACACATGGACTTGAGTGAAATCCCATTCTTAATCTATAGAGTTTAATGTGTTGTAAGCCCACCCGCTATAACAGCTTCAGCTTTTCTGGGAAGGCTTTCCACAAGGTTTAGAATCACTGTGGAGCATTGAACGTAATATTTACATGATTACTTTTATGCAAAGCAGAATGCTGGGAACCAAAGGTAGGATTAATTCAAGCATTATAATATAGTAATGCTATCCAAATATGCTAAAACATCAGCCAATATTACCTTAATATGAGGTTATCACAATTTAAACTCTGTATAAAAATGTGAAAATTCAAATTCACAGGCATTACCTTCTTATTTCTAGCAGGTTATCACATTGTTACTAAGGTATTTTGCTACTATTACTAATTGGTTTTGCCTTCCTACCAAAACTTGAAATTGATTGATAATTTCCAGGCTGAGATTAACATGTGAAAGATTTTTAAGGGTTGGCAGCTTTATTTTTGAAGTTGGACAAAAAGAGGTGAAAATAGTTAACTGAAAACACAGTTTCTATTTCTGCAGTTTCTTATACAGTTTTGAACTTAATTTCTCTCAAATCTTATCAGGTGAGATCAGTAACCAACACATGGAATGCCGTTGTTAGTCAGCGTTGGGATTTCAGGCATTTTTGGACTCATCTCTTGCTCTGAGGGATGAGTACTGAGACGGTTTAATTTAGGAAGATGTAGTGAACCTGCAAAGGTGCCCCACTTTTCTGTTGCTGCTTTTCTTATGGTCTTAGGTTGATCAGACAGGTGTGTTTTCGCACTATAAAAATGCTTTGTGTGACTTTAATGATGTCTCCACCAATTTGGTTGTGCATCTATGTTGTTGGTGTGTGCACAATCCGACAGATCGCTGTCAGAGCTGCATTCTGACTGTGAGATGCGCTGCCACAGCCAAGTGCACACAGCTTGCTTGTGTCACATTCAATTATGGCTCTTCCACTTTCCATAAGACAGTAATTGAGCCGGGGGCACTCCCTCTATTTAAAACCACAGGAGCTCTGCAGTTCTCATTGTGTTCCCTGAAAGCTCCATATCTGCTGATTTTCACCAGCTGAAGCCTCCCCGTGGGACTTGGTGGGAGCATCGGAGAGATAGGGTGAACCAAGGTTGGGCCAGGGTGCTCCAGGCACTATTGGGGCAGTATGACAATAAGACACACTACCAAACAGTCAACCACCCACCATCTTCACTATTTCGAAAAAAAATAATCGTTCCATCCCTTAAAATCCTGGAAGTCAGAATCTACATTTCAGTCAAAAAACCCAATAACCCCCCAAAAACAAAACAAAACACAATTTTTTTTTCCTGATATTCAGAAGTTGTTTTCAGCTTATACTCATCATGACATTGTTGACCACTGCTTTCTGACTGGTCATTTGAAGTTATTTGAAGAGTCACTGAACATGGTTAATTGGCCCTTTAAAAGCCAGTAATGTAATATTTTAATAATAGAGCTCTTATACACGCTCCATATGGCCATATGGCTCTGATCAAGTTCCAGCAACGAGAACTCATTATATATGTTACTTACAAATGAATCATGATAAGGTACTTTAGAAGCTAATCAAATTAGATACAAAAATAAGGTGAACACCAAGAATGCCGTTATCATCACCATCCTCCACTCAGGGGTGTTTCTTGTGGGGTTTTTCCATATTGGATATGGGTGGGGAGGGACCATGTGTTGAGTGGGAGCAATCCTGGCACTAGTGTTTTACAATTGCATTGCATAAATACACAGTAATTTCATTCTATGAAA
Source organism: Oreochromis aureus (assembly GCF_013358895.1). Taxonomy (NCBI): domain Eukaryota; kingdom Metazoa; phylum Chordata; class Actinopteri; order Cichliformes; family Cichlidae; genus Oreochromis; species Oreochromis aureus. The sequence goes on from NC_052953.1 coordinate 38,397,239, forward strand.
AAGAAGTAGGAATGTGCATCAGCTGGTTGTAGCAGTAAAGAGTAAAGTAAGGATGATATTTGACAATGCAAACAGTATTTTGAAATTAAATTACTGCACTCTTATAGACAGAGACCTCTGATGAGTTGACTAGAATCTGCTGCAGCTACTCTTCCTGTTTTGGGGTTACAGCTCCTAACGCTCTTATTACCACTGGGACCACTTCAGACTTTACCTTCCATAACTGCTCCAACTGTTCCTTCAGGCTGTGGTGCCTCTCTATTTTCTCATACTCATGTTTTCTGATGTTGCTATCTGCTGGGATTGCCATATCTATGCATGGCCTTCTCCTCCCTGTCAGCCAACACTATGTTTGGTTGGTCAGCCAGCAGCTACTTGTCTGTCTGGAAATCAAAATCCCACACAATCTCTGCTCTGTTGTTCTTAGCCATCAAAGATGGTGTCCCCAGTTGAGACTTAGGGACTTCTAGTCCATATGCGACATAGATGTTCCAGTATACTGTTCTGCCACTTTGTTGTGCCTCTTAGTGTACACTTTGCCAGCTTACATCTTACATCCTGCTACTATACGTTGGATATACTGTTTTGCATAGTATACAACTTGGGTTCTGTTGACTCAACAGCTTCTTCACTGCGTTGCCTTCAAGCACTGGGTGAGCAAAGTACTTGTTGAACTCCTTGAGGAACTCACCATTGGTGCAGGTAGAAACAGGCCAAAAAGACAAAACAAACACCAATCTAACTCGCTGTGGAATGGTTCCGGCAGCGGGGAGGTGATGCCATGATAAGCCAAGAGGAACAGTATACAACAAGTACTCAAATTCAACATGGAGCAAGACTGCCAAGCACTAACGTGTATTAGCAGACGAACTGGTAAAGACTAGTTGGGTCCGCTGGTCTTAGTTACAGCCAGCTGGAATCACCACTAGGTGTGGACAACAGTTGAGATGATGAGGTGGAGACCACAGCTCTGTCGAAAAACACTGCCACTCAGCCGAACCATGACAATATGATCCTGGGTTTTATTTATTAACATTCTCTAATTGGGTTTTTTGACATTCTTAGTTATAGCCTTTAGGTATTTTCTTATTATAGAAATGCCTCTTTATTTAATCATTCTTTCTTGGGTTTTTTTGTAATCTGGTTTGTGTTTGTATGTGGAATTGTTTATATTTTGATTTCTTGTTTAATATAACCTCGTATCTTGCTACGTCTTTGTGATTTTGAAACATTCTGTTGTATTTTGTCTTGTATGTCTAGCCACTGGGTTGACTTCATTTGTTCGTCTGTGACTTCGTTTCATCTCATTACTCTTAAGTTACCAATGTGCTTGATTGTCTCATGTGTGTAGCTGTAACCTTGTAAGCCTTCTGGATTTGACTCAAAAATCTGTCAATTTTTTCTTTTGTTTTCTTTTTTTGGTCAATTCTTTTTGATACGCATCAGACTTTCTCCTCATTTTTACATATGAAATAATCAGAGGTAAAAACACAAAAAATGAAATGGGAAAAGAAAAGAAAAACGAAAAGATAAAAAAGAAAAAATGTGGTATGTATGTGAAATGAAATATTTGTGTGGTTCTAAGTCTGCAACAGTTCTGTTCTCAATTCAATTCAGTTCAATTCAATTTTATTTATACAGCGCCAAATCACAACAACAGGTGCTTTATATTGCACAGTAGATCGGACACTAATAGATACAGAGAAAAACCCAACAATCATATGACCCCCTATGAGCAAGCACTTTGGCGACAGTGGGAAGGAAAAACTCCCTTTTAACAGGAAGAAACCTCCGGCAGAACCAGGCTCAGGGAGGGGCGGGGCCATCTGCTGCGACCGGTTGGGGTGAGAGAAGGAAGACAGGATAAAGACATGCTGTGGAAGAGAGACAGAGGTTAATAACAGATATGATTCGATGCAGAGAGGTCTATTAACACATAGTGAGTGAGAAAGGTGACTGGAAAGGAAAAACTCAATGCATCATGGGAATCCCCGGCAGCCTACATCTATTGCAGCATAACTAAGGGAGGATTCAGGGTCACCTGGTCCAGCCCTAACTATATGCTTTAGCAAAAAGGAAAGTTTGAAGCCTAATCTTAAAAGTAGAGATAGTGTCTGGTAGTGATGGTAAATTTGATTCTTTTTACTGAATCGAGTTTTAATGAGTCACTCACCAAAGTGAATCGGGTTTTTTGAGTCATTTGAGTCACTGAGTCAGTTGACCAGAGAGTGCAAAAAATGTACATTTTCACTCAAACTTAATTTGTTTCTCTTTTAATGTAAATCCTACTGCTAAGATGTGTGATTCTTAAAGAAAACAACTATTTTATATAGCAAAAAAGAGCAAAAGAATTTCTAAAGGGAACATTTCTTTTGTTTATTTTTATTTTATTAGTATTTTCCTTACATGTGTCAAATATATATTTTCTCATCTAAATGTCCACTGAGCTGTGAGCCAGGGGGGCGGTAGTCTTGCCTATAACATTGGTTGCCAACGAAGAAGAAGAAGAAGTAGCTGCGAGCCAGGAGGGAGGGGTGAGTGAGTGAGTGAGTGATTCGTTCGCTCTATGATTCAGCACAGGAGGGAGGGGTGAGCGAGTCATGAGTGATTTCGCGCTCTATGATTCAGCACAGGAGGGAGGGGTGAGCGAGTCCTGAGTGATTTGCTTACACTACGATTCAGCACAGGAGGAGGGGTTAGTGAGTCATGAGTGATTTGCTTCCCCTACGATTCAGCGCAGGAATGGCGGGGGTGAGTAGCTCAAATGTGCTGTTAGCATGTTAGCAGAGCGTTGCTACTGTAAACCGAGGAGCTATTGTCTTGATGTGAGCTTCTACTCAGGGTTTTTTCTTCCAGTTCAGAGCAGAAATGTTTTTGTTAAGATACTGGATGTTGTGTTTTTCTTCACAATTTGAATTATAAGCTAGATATATTTCTACTAGTGAAATTAGTTTGCTAACAGCAACAGGGATGAGTCAGTGAGTCAGTTGCGCTTGTGAATCATGATTCACGAGTCAGTAAAGTGATTCTCGAGTATTGAACGATTCGTTCATGATTCGCGCATCACTAGTGTCTGTCTCCCGAATCCAAACTGGAAGCTGGTTCCACAGAAGAGGGGCCTGAAAACTGAAGGCTCTGCCTCCCATTCTACTTTTAAATACTCTAGTAACAACAAGTAGGCCTGCAGTGCGAGAGCGAAGTGCTCTAATAGGGTGATATGGTACTACAAGGTCATTAAGATAAGATGGGGCCTGATTATTTAAGACCTTGTATGTGAGGAGCAGGATTTTGAATTCAATTCTGGATTTAACAGGAAGCCAATGAAGGGAAGCCAAAACAGGAGAAATATGCTCTCTCTTTCTAGTCCCTGTCAGGACTCTTGCTGCAGCATTTTGGATTAACTGAAGGCTTTTCAGCGAGTTTTTAGGACATCCTGATAATAGTGAATTACAGTAGTCCAGCCTGGAAGTAATAAATGCATGAACTAGTTTTTCAGCGTCACTCTGAGACAGGATATTTCTAATTTTAGAGATGTTGCGCAAATGGAAGAAAGCAGTCTTACATATTTGTTTAATATGTGCGTTGAAGGACATGTCCTGGTCAAAAATGACTCCAAGGTTCCTCACAGCATTACTGGAGGCCAAGGTAATGCCATCCAGAGTAAGAATCTGCTTAGATACCATATTTCTAAGATTTTCAGGGCCGAGTACAATAACCTCAGTTTGATCTGAATTAAGAAGCAGAAAGTTAGCGGCCATCCAGGTCTTTATTTCTTTAAGACATTCCTGCAGTTTAACTAATTGGTGTGTGTTACCTGGCTTCATGGACAGATAGAGTTGGGTGTCATCAGCATAGCAGTGAAAATTTATGCTATGTCTTCTAATGATGCTGCCTAAGGGAAGCATGTATAATGTAAACAGAATTGGTCCTAGCACTGAACCCTGTGGAACACCATAATTGACCTTAGTGTCTGAAGAGGACTCTCCATTTACATGCACAAATTGGAGTCTATTAGATAGATATGATACAAACCACTGCAGTGCAGTACCTGTAATACCTACAGCATGTTCTAATCGCTCTAATAGGATATTATGGTCAACAGTATCGAACGCTGCACTGAGGTCTAGCAGGACAAGCACAGAGATGAGTCCACTGTCAGAGGCCATAAGAAGATCATTTGTAACCTTCACTAAAGCTGTTTCTGTGCTGTGCTGAGCTCTGAAACCTGACTGAAACTCTTCAAATAAGCCATTCCTCTGCAGATGATCTGTTAGCTGTTTGACAACTACTCTTTCAAGGATGTTTGATATGAAAAGAAGGTTGGAGATTGGCCTATAATTAGCTAAGACAGCTGGGTCTAGAGATGCTTTTTGAGTAAAGGTTTAACTACAGCCACCTTGAAGGCCTGTGGTACATAGCCGATTATTAGAGATAGGTTGATCATATTTAAGATTGAAGCATTAATTAATGGCAGGACGTCTTTGAGCTGTTTTGTAGGAATGGGGTCTAAAAGACACGTTGATGGTTTGGAGGAGGATGTTCTGTTTTTATGTTCTTTCTTTCTTTCTACCCCCACCAAACAACCAGGTCGCTGTCCCTTTTTGTTCGCAGATGTCAACAGACTCGATAAACTGATTCGTAAGGCCAGTAATGTTGTGGGGATGAAGCTGGACTCCCTCAAGGTGGTGTCGGAGAGGCGGATGTTGTCCAAGATAAAGACAATGTTGGATAACACCTCCCACCCACTCCATGACATGCTGGTCAGTCACAGGAGCACGTTCAGTGAGAGACTGAGATTACCGAAAAGCACCACTGAACGACACAGGAAATCATTCCTGCCTGTGGCCATCTCTCTGTACAACTCATCCATCTAACACACTGTTTACTGCAATAGCTACACCCTTTTTGCACATGTTCTTCCTTTTTCAGCTATTTATTAATAAGTGACTTTTATGTATATATATGTATGTGTATATTGTGCTATTCTTACTTAGTGTATTGTCTGTCTTTGTTACTGTTTGTTTATACTGGAGCACTGTAACCAAAAATAATTTCCCCTAGGGATCAATAAAGTATTCTCATTCTGATTCTGATTCTTTTGCCAGTACATGCCCGGCATGTTGCCTTCTACTCCAAATCCAGCTACTTGGCAAGAATTCAAACCAGAATGGATGGCCAGCAAGCAAAACAAGCGTAGGTTGTAGTTCTGCCCATTCGTGGGGTTTCCCAAGCGAGTAAGAGGTGTCAGGTGTGCCCTGTGAAGAGGGACTGGAAAGTGCAAAACGTGTTGAATGTGATGTAAGTACATATGGAGAACGTGTGCTGTGCTGTACTGTCGGTAGGTAGGGAGCTTTTGGTCTTGGGGAATAGTCCGTTGTGCAAAAGTTGGTGATTGAAAAAGAAAAAGAAGACAAAGAACAGAACAACTTACAAAGATGAAAGAAAGAGGCTTATGGCAGGTCAAAATTACCAAAGGGTGTGGAAGAGTTAAGCAGTAAGTAGTTCTCAGTTGTTAGGGTAGATGAACTGAAACGGGAAAATCCACTTGCTAGCCGTAATATTTGGGTTTGTAGAGCACCTTATGAATGAGGACAGTGTCTATGACAGCTTGCCTGAGTCAGGTGCACCAGAGAAGCTGGAGTCCGACACTTTGACTTTTCCTTGCCAGCCTGTGTGTACCAAGCCGCACATTCAGCTGGAAAAGTTATTTCATGCAATAGAATAATCTCTTTTCCCAAACACCCAGGAGACAGTTTACAGCATTAGTCGTTGCTACATGCACAAAACACCACAAACATAACTAAATTTCTTACCGAAGCACAATCGGAAATAAAATACATCAGCATGTCCGCAGGAGAAAGAATTCCACTTTACACTCTCCTTCACTTACATTCACTGGCACTAATTATGTTCTCTAAAGAACATTAAGCAATTATTTCTTAAACCCAGCTTCACAGACAATTGTTAATCTTTATGCCTTTATACATTTATACATTTATACATGCTTTATGACCAGTTATTTTATATTTATTAGATTTTACATTTGGACTCAAAGATTTATTTTTCTTGATAAAATTGCTGAATTTTAAAATGTATTTATTGCTTGTAAAAATGTACCTGTGGAATGACCTATGAGGATGATTTTTAAAGGAGGACAGTCTGCTTGGAGCTTCTTAACCTATTCAAAGAAATATGTAGTCTGATTTCAGATGGTATATTTTAATAAATGCACCATATTTTATCTTCAGGGTTTTTTTTGTAATTAAAAAAGTGGGCTATCTTCTATACATGGCTTACTATCCCAGTTATGTAGTTATTACCAGGTACCAGTAGCACAAGACAGCTGATATTACTGGGCAGAGCTCAGAGAAATGGTGGAAACAACTGTGGAAATTCAGCCAAAATTTTCCACACCCAGTAAACAAAACAAGCACAGTTTTGATCTCTCCTGTCCTCGTAAGTAGTTTTCCCACTAGAATCCCATTTTGACATACAGAATATAATCAACAAGGAATCACACACACACACACACACACCGACAAATTCCTCCAAACTTTATGCATCTTAATGTTGAGGCCCTTATAGCAGACGCCAGGGATGAGGTTTGTTTGAAATAGCAGGGGCCTCATCACCCGATCCCTATAATGATTCCCACTCTTTCTCCTCTGACACTAAGGAAGATGAAAAGCAGAGATCCAAATCACATTAACACGAACTGACTTATTCATATTTAGGCTGATTTCAGTCCATAATCTCTTAGCTCAGATGTTCAGTAGGCTTATTAATACATGAAAGAAAAGGCCTAAGTCTATAAATCTGACATGAAATTTTAAACACTCTTGCATATCTTGTCTTTCATCTGTTTTAAAGGAACTACCCTTCACTGGTGGATTAAAACATGCTTGCCACTGAGCACCAGTTAAACGACTAGCACTGGTTAAAGACCACCCTCCATGTTAATGAAACTCATAGCTACCCTGTACTGCTGCATGTATAGTGCAAATCCACAGGCACTCCAATAATTGAAATGATTTGCTTGACATTCTTCCCTTTTAGGAAAAAGGATGTGGAGACAGATGATGTGTCTGCTTCCCATGACCACTAATAGGACACATAGCCTACAAGTTCAAATGGCTCCTGGAGCTGCCATCGTCACTGCTGAAGTATTTTGTACCAAAAAGTCAAATACAAATTATTAATTAAAACAAGTGCACAACTAGACTACATAGTATGTGGGCAAAAAGTACAGATAACAGCACAAGTGTATTTCAAAAAGTAGTATACATTTTAACTTAATATAGGGTTGAAAGCATTCTATATACTGTAACTTCCTACTTCCTCACTTGAATAGAAAGGAGGTTATAGGACGATGAACGTGACAACCTGCTAAATATTTAGCAAGTTAGTAATATTGCTGTGAGTCAGTGGTGTTTGTGTCAGGGAAAGCAAGGCAAACAGTGCTTGCCTTGCCAAATCTGTCTTCCTTCTCTCTCCCCAACCGGTTGCAGCAGATGGCCCCGCCCCTCCCTGAGCCTGGTTCTGCCGGAGGTTTCTTCCTGTTAAAAGGGAGTTTGTCATTCCCACTGTCACCAAAGTGCTTGCTGGGGTCATATGATTGTTGGGATCTCTCTCTTTTCATCCCACACAGCGCTGTCATAAAGCACCTCACCTATTTGCGTCCATCCTTTACATTACTGTATCTTTGGGGCCTCAGTTGGCTGTTTTCGCTGGAACCTGCACTTGTTTTGTACTCATAGGAAACTGTAGCTCTCTCTATTATGCCCATGTGTCTGTGTCCTTTTAAGAATGACAAGCTGGGCAAGCTGAGACACTCTTTTTTTGGTAATTTGCACATACAAACCTCTGGTCTTTCAGCACCTGGGCCAGTGTGCCAGGACTCAATATAAAAAGCCTTTAGGGCATAGTTTTGGTTGGCTCTGAGACACCAGGTTGGACTCTGGCTGCATTAGGTTTGGTTTTTGCTTTTGACACTATTACATGCATCATCTTCCACTCATCCATTCCTTCACATACTACTGATGATACTGATTACACACACCACTGTTTGTTTTTGACAGTAGGGTTTCTTTTTTGTTTTATTTGTTTTAAAAGAATAAAGCAGCTTGAAATACATTCCTAACCATGTCTGGGGTTTTCTTTGTCATGACCGTACGGCCCGGTTCGTGACAAGAAAATGTCACAAACCGTAGAGAAGATGGAGTTTGAAGAACTTGTTAGGAACTCATTTTAATCATTAGCAAGGAAAGCTGACCATGGTGGAGAGCAGACAGCAGATCTGCCTATTTCTGATCTAATAAAACAGTTAAGTTGACACAGGCTCAGTAGCACTTATAGTTGTTACAGATTAACAACTGTGAGAATATCTGAATGTAATACGTCTAACCGTTTTGCCATCATTCCACCTTCATTTGTCATTCATTTTTTCCCCCGTGAAGATATTGATAGTTAGCCATTGTTTAAAAAATTCCTCTATCACGTGTCATTGTCAGCTAATAGGAATTAATTTTTGGTAATACAGTAGATATTTATTTAACTAGTAAGTAATAAGTTAACAGTTATATTTTACAATTCTTCAGCCATGAAGGGGTAAAAACAGGTGAAGATGTCCATGTAGAGCGCAGATAGGCAGAACAAATGGTTACCACTGTGGCTAAAAACAGCTTCACAAAGGAGCACAATGCAAACTTTTCTGCATTTACCATTTAGCAACACATATTATTTGAGGGATCATGGCTGCTTATGCATAATGACTTTCGCACATTACATTAAATAGGAAGGTTGTAGGTAAGTATATGACTCTTAGTTTTGATTCGTCTTTTTCTTCATCTTCACCAATGAATAATGTGATGTCTGTCTCATTTTACCTTATGACTTCACTACATTGGCAGTGGTATGAGTACACTGCAAGAGTCTCTCCTCACTGATCCCTGAACTGCAACTTGCATAGTGTAGAATTACTCTTAGGGAAAAAAACACTGCAAACAAAAGAACCATTTCTGAATTAAATTTTGCTTCTATTGTGCACCAAATGTGATCATACCAGGGTAGAGTTGAAAACTTTAAACCTACAAATCACTGTGATCATTCTGAGGCAGAACTTGCCTCCTGGACATGGGATACGTGGTTTAGCACTTGTTCCGTAATCGATCATGACAGATGTTGTGAAATATGAGCAGGAGCAACATGCTCTTTGAGATCTTTAACAGCCTGGTATCCAAAGTTAAAAAGCTACGTGTCCAGGGTTAAAACTTGGCCAAGCTCTACTCATGTAAAACTAGAACTCTGCCAAAAATCTGTCTTAGGTCAGGTCTCCCTTTCAGAGTGTGGGCTGTGTTATTGCACAGAGTCAAGGCTTTACTCAGTGAGTCTGCTAGTCAGGGCCTCAGGCCTTGGCACTCCTGATGGCTGCTGGCTGCTAGTAACCCTTACACCCCTCCTCTTCTTCTTCCCTCCTCATGTTCATTGTGAGTCCGCGGCAAGAATCTGGGAGAGTAGAAGGACCCTGGCCTTGCAGACTTTGCTCCTCTCTCTCTTAATGTTCACCGCATGTCCCCCCTGCCTCGCCCCACAACCTTCTCTTCTACTCTCCCAACATACCGCCCATCTTCTCTGTTAAAATAATGCTAATGCAGAGGTCAGCAAACCAGCACACGATTTTCGGAGGCCAACAGCTCCCGAGGAGATGCTTTTGATTTTCAACTCCATTGAGCTGCACTTATTCAATATTTACTCTCCAAGACCTCTGCATTAATTTACACCATACTTCTAAGACAGCCTATCCAAAAAACTCCTGCACAGGGCCTAATGCAGGTCTCTTAAACACCACTCCCCCTTCGCCCACCTCCCACCCACTCCACATTCACCATTAAACCGCCCTCTCTGTAAACTCCAGTGTAGGCTTCATTCTTTGCTCATCTCTGACTCCTTCCTATCCACCAGTGGGAAGGCCAATCCTGGGCTAGTTATTGTTGTTGCGCTGTTCTATCATTACTACTAACCTTGACTTCTGGCTGCTTGCTGTAATCACGTGGAGCCACTGGGGAGGAAGTTTGGCCTGGGGTGAATTATTAATTAGCAGGGATGGTCCTCCCCCTCAGTGCTCCCTGAGAGAGCAGGTGAGGAGCAGCGCAGAGGTGGGGGCGTATTTCATACAGGCGGTAGGGGTTACCCACCATGCAGATGGTATTAACACACCTATCAAGGTAAGAGGGATCTGCACTCTGGGCTACTCGTGGAATTGTTAAGCAACACAAAATCGATAAGCAAGAGTGCATTATTTCCTTCCATGCATGATGTGTGCCTCCTACTCTCTATCCCCGTGTAAGTCTGTACAGCATGACGGCAGTGGAGCTGGGTGGGGTGAGGGTGTTCATTAAGATGAACTTCACAGGCTTCCTCACAGGGGACATGCTGGAGGTTGATGAATTCAAGTTTTCAACTAATGATCAACTTCTATATGAAGTGAAAAACAAAGCAACGCTTCCTAATACTTGTTATCCTGTACTGACCTTTCCATACCTTGCCCCAAGCACACATGTGCACAATAGAATCAACACATACACATCATATGATGAAGCTGACACAACTCCCTTGTACAACAACACACCTACAGATGCAGAATATAACAGAAGTCAGGACGACTGACGTACATTTACCTTGCAGTATGTTTTGGAGAGCCTTTTTCAGCTGTTTGGCGGATTCCCCCCTGGGGTCATCCATTTCCCAGCACCCCTGACTTTCCCCTTCTAAACAGTGGAGACTACAGGGACTGGGACCAAGGCTTTGATCTTCACACAACTCCCTTAAATCACAGGGAAGAAGCAAGGATTTTCTCCAAAGGGTGTCTCTGTGCTCCCATTCCCCAGGAGAACTCAGCCAAGTCATCTATGAAAGTGAGTGAATTGCAGAGCAAAACAGTGTTCCCCTGGGTACAGGAACAGATACTCTACCAGTCACTTTACTTCTTTTCTGAGAAACACAGGTAATGAAAAATTTATCACTGTGTGATGACAGTACCTGCAGTGAGCATACGCTACCTGTTGTGAGCAGTCACATACAGTAAGAAATGTGCCACCATGACAAATGTATTTGCTAAGCTCTATTTCACAACCTTCAGTAGTTATTTAAATTATCACTAAAGTACTAACTGAGCCTTTTATAGTTGTCATTTCCAAATGGAAGAATAGATATCAATAAGTGTCATATCTCGAATTTGAAGGATCCAATTAAATATTTCTAAGGCATACAAGCTCTGTGAATTTTAGTAGGTGAACTGACTGATTACCTAATTACATTTTCATTATCTTATAAGTGCTGGCAGTCGCTTGGTGAAATTGATTTCAAAGAGGTGTCTGCCCGCTGCCGTTAGTGAGTGTTTGCAGATAATTTTTCCATGGGCAACCTTGGCAATCTTATAGTGACCAAAGCAACTGCAAACGTGCTTATTTGTGCAGCTTCACAACCAGTTTCATGTGGTAAAGCCAGCAACAAGTAAAAGTCCAGGAAGACACATTTTTCCTGAGGGACAGGAGGTTGTGCAGCGTTTGCCAACAGGTCTCTAGGCATGTGTCACTGAGGCGTAACAAAGTAGTTGCCAAGTTCGTAAACCTAACCTAAATACTTAATGGCAGCATGAAAATGAAATGAAATGAAAAAAGAACATTTAACAAATCAAGTCACAAAAAATCAGTTCAATTCAATTTCAGTTTACATAGCACCAATTCATCATGACAGTCACCTCAAGATGCCTAATAGACTTCTACAAGATAAATAAGTGGCTGATGTTGTTGCCCACATTTACGCTTGTGTCTGGTTACATGTTAAATATTGTGTGTCCCGATGTTTCATATGCTGTGCCAGTCGGTAGAAAATATAAAATGCTGGGACTTTTCTTTTCCCTCTTGGGTCCTTTGTTTCTTTTTCTTCTTCATTTGAGATTTTGGGTCAGTCGTTAATGGTGGTGTACTGTGTCACAAGATGTTAAAGCTATTACGTTTTCTTTCTACATTTTCATTTTTTCATATTCAAACAGTATTTCGCTCTTCAAAATCTGTACTGAGGATCTCAGATGCCCCAGGAAGCTACCAATTTGTCCCAAACCAAATGTGAAATTTGTACAACAAGAAGATTTCAGAGTGATATTGTTAAAGCTTCAGAACCCACCGTTTAGTTAATGTAAGTCCTTACCAAATCTCTAGGAAAATAACCTACACCTTAAATATGTTTGGTGAAATCTGCACACATGGATTGATAATTTTGTTTGAGGTTCCTAACAGCTCTAGTCAGAACATACTAATCTGTTCTCATTTCCAACTGTTCAGATATGGACCCATAGCATATCATGGTACTACAGGGTGGGCCATTTATATGGATACACCGTAATAACATGGGAATGGTTGGTGATATTAAAGTCCTGTTTGTGGCACATTAGTATATGTGAGGGGGCAAACTCCTCAAGATGGGTGGTGACCATGGTGACCATTTAGAAGTCGGCCATCTTGGATACAACTTTTGTTTTTTCAATAGGAAGAGGGCCATGTGACACATCAAACTTATTGGTAATGTCACAAGAAAAACAATGGTGTGCTTGGTTTCAACGTAACTTTATTCTTTCATGAGTTATTTACAAGTTTCTGACCACTTATAAAATGTGTTCAATGTGCTGCCCATTGTGTTGGATTGTCAATGCAACCCTCTTCTCCCACTCTTCACACACTGATAGCAACACCGCAGGAGAAATGCCAGCACAGGCATCCAGTATCTGTAGTTTCAGGTGCTGCACATCTCGTATCTTCACACCATAGACAATTGCCTTCAGATGATCCCAAAGATAAAAGTCTAGGGGGTCAGATCGGGAGACCTTGGGGCCATTCAACCTACCCACGACGACCAATCCACTTTCCAGGAAACTGTTCATCTAGGAATGCTGGGACCTGGCACCCATAATGTGGTGGTGCACCATCTTGCTGAAAAACTCAGGGAACGTGCCAGCTTCAGTGCATAAAGAGGGAAACACATCATCATGTAGCAATTTCAAATATCCAGTGGCCTTGAGGTTTCCATTGATGAAGAATGGACCCACTATCATTGTACCCCATATACCACACCAAACCATCACTTTTGTTGTTCCAACAGTCTTGGAGGGATCCATCCAATGTGGGTTAGTGTCAGACCAATAGCGGTGGTTTTGTTTGTTAACTTCACCATTCACATAAAAGTTTGCCTCATCACTGAACAAAATCTTCTGCGTGAACTGAGGGTCCTGTTCCAATTTTTGTTTTGCCCATTCTGCAAATTCTGTGCACCGATCTGGGTCATCCTCGTTGAGATGCTGCAGTAGCTGGAGTTTGTAAGGGTGCCATTTGTGAGTAGCTAATATCCGCCCGAAGGATGTTCGACTAATGCCACTCTCCAGTGACATGCGGCGAGTGCTACGCTGTGGGCTCTTGCTGAATGAAGCTAGGACAGCCGCTGATGTTTCTTCATTAGTGACAGTTTTCTTGCGTCCACATTTTGGCAAATCCAACACTGAACCAGTTTCACGAAACTTAGCAAGCAGTTTGCTAACTGTAGCATGGGAGATGGGTGGTCTCGTAGGGTGTCTTGCATTGAAATCTGCTGCAATGACCCGGTTACTGCGTTCACCAGATATCAACACAATTTCGATCCGCTCCTCATGTGTTAACCTCTTCGACATGTCAATGGCTGTGAACAAAGAGAAACTTGTAAATAACTCATGAAAGAATAAAGTTACGTTGAAACCAAGCACACCATTGTTTTTCTTGTGACATTACCAATAAGTTTGATGTGTCACATGGCCTCTTCCTATTGAAAAACAAAAGTTGTATCCAAGATGGCCGACTTCTAAATGGCCACCATGGTCACCACCATCTTGAGGAGTTTGCCCCCTCACATATACTAATGTGCCACAAACAGGACTTTAATATCACCAACCATTCCCATTTTATTACGGTGTATCCATATAAATGGCCCACCCTGTACTCTACTCCAGCAGTATAAATTTTCAACATGCACTATCTTCTGTGTTCGGGAGTAATGGAATACACGTACCGGCGTTACGTATTTAAAATACAAAATATGAGTAACTGTATTCTGTTACAGTTACCACTTAAATAGGTGATAGTTGGAAAGACGGTTACTTTGGTGAAATAAATGGATTACATGGCGGTCAGTTCCTGTTTCATTTGTTAGGCTATCCCCTTTCTATGCCTTCTCCAATTTTGGTAATTTCACACATTGCCGGAAACCCGAACAAAACATGCAATAAGAAGACGCTAATGTTTTTGTCAATTTTTACAGACTCAAACTCAAAGTTAGGTCAGCACTTCCATGTTTTCTATATTATCCACTGTTGATCTTCACACGTCTGTTTCCACGGACGTCACACACGCTTACATCATTGTCATGAGACACTCTCACAAATAAAATCATGGTTTAGTAACACAGTAATGCAGCGTGCTTATGGGAAAGTAACAGTAATCGAATTACTTCTTTTGCAATAGTAATCCCTTACTTTACTTGTTACTTGAAAAAAGTAATCGGATTACAGTAACGCATTACTGCCCATCTCTGCTGAAGGCTGCAGTACAACCTGCTAGCTGCAAATAATCATGTGTAGTTCTGAAAGCAGACAAAAAGAAAACATATCACTGATACAGAAATAGTTTTCTATATGAAATCACTGCAAAAAGTGCAGCCTTGCCTAATGTCCACCCTACTGTTACTCGTTTTATATTTAGACTTAAAAATCTAGTTGGTATTGCTTTCAGAACTACACATGATTATTTGCAGCTAGCAGGTTGTTAATGCTGTCCATCAAGTCTAACAGTCTGCAGTCTATAAACTAACATCAGCTAATGCTGGCTAACAATGTTAGCTCGGCGGCGAGTAATGGTAATAAATCACACAGCAATAGTACATTCATGTAGTTGTAAAAAGCATGACAAGTAATCCAAAGTATTCCGAATATGTTACTCACACTGAGTAAGTTGTTGTATTCTGTAATCTGTAGTGGAATACATTTTAAAAGTAACATTCCCAACAATTACTACGTTGCTATGAATGAGGACATTTTAAATTAAACCCTCATATTTCACATAGATTGGAGAGTACTGTTAGGATCTCAGTAAATGTCTAGTGTTATTCCTTTTTAATGGGTCCACCCTCGCGGCAGAGTCCTGGTTCTTCTGTCTCTACTCACCTGATGTTGGCAACAATCATTGAGGCTGTACTTAAAGACCGGCACTGCCATCATTTCTTCGCCAGTCCGTCAGCTACCTCATGATGGTGACCAGGCTTTATTACTTCTTGTGTTTTTGCTCTTGTTTTGTACTTACCAGGTTTCATTGTGTCTACAGTTCTCCTCGTAAATTCATCAATGTGCTCACCTGCAGTTAATTACCTGAACACTGGTCATATTGGTCAAGATTCTCCAAACCTCTCCTCAGCCTCATTCTTGGTATATAAATACTCACCACCTTCACCTGCCTCCCCCAAAGCTTAAATGAACTCCACCTGCAAGTAAGCCATTAAGTCCAATATTCCTCTCTCCTTCTGGTACTTGCTCCTACTTCCCCACATTTAACTACACCCTCCCTGTGTTGCAGTGTCTCACGTCAGTGAGTCTCTGTCTTGTGCTCATATGCACCCAGGGGTTCTCAATGTTACCCTTGTGTTTACAATAAAATACATAAATCTTGGGTCCACTCCCACGTACTGGCCTCCAGGCCCCTTTGACAATTACATCAAGTAATGTACAATGGAAAAGACAACATTTTTCCAACTTTCAGCATGGTGGGAAAACAAGAGGGTATTGCAGGTGAATTATTATGTCATCTCAGGTCATGTTTAGGACATTCTCAAAAGCAATCGTGTTTTTCATGAGCTAGTCAACTCAAAGAATACAAATACACATACTTAGACAACAACCAACAATATTGGTCACTATACATTTTACGCATTTCACATTAGAATATTGTAATTTTGTGCAGATCCAGTAGTTAAACTGAACTGGAAATGATCCTGAATGACATTCTGATTTTTCCAGCTAAAGAGTAATTGCCTCTCAAAGGTCTTTTAGTGCATACTATGGTAAAATGAGTTCAAGAAAAACTAATGTGACTCTATGGCTCCACCTGCACAACCTACACATATCCATTTTTCCCTCTCATCCTTATCCTGTATTCATGCTTTCAAATGTCAGTAAAATTTCGCTCCTTGCTAAAAAGAATAAAAGAGGTTAATGTCGAATAATGTCATGCTCAGAGGGAGAGAAAACTAAGAAAGGCATAGCCAGATGTGTCATGGTATTATTACAGAGCCTGCTATAGTGGTCAATTGGTTTCCCGCTACAAGTATATACCAACTGACCACAAATTCAAGCAGGTATTCCACAAAACTGGGTGGTATCATTATTTGTAGTGAGTCCTAGTACCATCTCCAAACTGAAGGGGAAGTGCCAGGTAACAGAGAATGTCAGACACAGGTGGCAAAGTGGGTTTCCCAAGAAGACAACACCACGAGAACACTGTTTCCTCACTCTGTCAACACTTAGGAACAGTAAGCAGTCTTCTGCAGATTTGCAGTCAACACAAAATCATGATTTGGCCAATGGCTCTCTACCCAGACAATCCTGACCAATCTGCACACAGACAATCTCCGGTCTCAACGGAGACCTGGCACAACTGGTATTAATGATCACATCTGTTTTTGCTGGTGTTGGTAAAATGTGCACTGGATAGCGAACATGTGACCCTTACTGTATGTTCCAAAATGAGTCTAGATTCTGGATCATAGGGTCAAAGGGTCAAGAGAAGATGTGGAGGCTTTCATAATGATTGCTGTATCGATAACAGCAAAATAACAGGATACCAGCCTTTGATGGAGGCAGTGTTATATTGTGGGCAGCATCTCACTCACTGGAAAACAAGGATCGTAATCATTGCAGGCAACTTACAGAGAGATATCGAGATGAGATCCAGTAGGAGTTGCATATCTCCACAGTCTGGGGCCGAAATCTATCCTCCAAAATGACAACATTCACCCACACAGAGTGGGATTTATCTACAGAATTTGGGAGTAGAGAGACTGGCCTGCCTGCAATCCTGACCTCAACCCCATTGAACATTTCCAGTCAGCTTGGAATGCTGTTCATGGCAGAACGACCAAGACAACCACATCGGCTGATTTGCATCTAATGTCGGTTAAAGAGTGGGATGTTATCCCACAGCAGTGTGTGATCAGGCTGGTGACCAGCATGAGGAGCAGGTGCCCGGCTGTGTACAGTTCTTCCACATGTTACTGTTACTAAATCATCCAATCTGAAAAACAACATCAAGAGTCAACAGCAGAAAAAGCTGTTCACCATTGGCAGATTTGGGATATTTTTCATGGTACGACCACAAATGCATTTTCCTCACAGATGCAGCACCACATACAGGGAAATAAGGAAGCTTTCAACAGGATAGGATTATAACAAAGAAATAATTAACCAAGGGCAAATTTCCTTACTTTTTTTTTTTTTTTTAGCTTAGTTTATATTATAATGTGACAACAGTGAAGATGGTCGTAGAAGAACTTGTGAGGGAAAAAGCTTTTTAAACCTTTAAAAAGTAAACATTTTTAATTTGTTTTTTTCTTTATTAATCAGATTTAATTGGATATTCTGTATATGCAGAATGTTCAGGTGACCAAACTAATGTTAACATTAAGCATTGGTGTGTTGCAACCACAGAGTTGAGACATTTTGACCATCTATGTTTAGGACTTACTGAGGTAGAATTTAGGCTAACCATTTAAAGATCAAGTAAGTCAGATATATCAGCTATTTTCATGTATTTAAAATAACATATGTTAAATAATAATGATTTAATAATATTTTAAAACAAAGTAAAACGTGCTGACTTTCATCCTAACAGCCCCTCCTTACATTTTCTTTTCCTCTTTTACAAAATGATGTTAGTCTGTTTTCTCTGTTTTCCTCTTGTCCTGCTGAGCATCGTATCCTGACACATTTCATAGGTTTCCACTATATTTGAATCCTTGAACTGGGTTTTAATTCTTTGCTTTTGATGAGAAAAAAAAACTATGTTTATGAGGGTAATTCATCACTTTTATGAACGTGTTCTTCCGCTGAGGCTGAGTGTTTCTGAAAAGAATTATGCCTCAGAAATTAAGAATGTAAGGATGCCTGCGGAGGCAGGTCCACAGGGAGTCGTTTGTGGTCCTACTGTAACTGTGCAGTGCTGCGGTGGTGCAATAAAGCCCTGGATTTTTTTAAAGGTTTCAAAGTGGCTTTCCTGCATTCGCTTCTGTCAGCCATAAATTAAGAATAAACACAGCTATATATGGGGTGCCCATAAATGCCTTCATAATTCATACCTTTTGGGAGAAGCTCAGGTAGATTAAGTCATTTCAGTGACACATAGTGTTACTGTGTGAATAATATACCCCCAGCCCTCTACGCTGCTTGTGTTCCTGGTCTCCCCTTCCATAGCTAATAGCTTGATCTCGACATTATTGGACAATAAAGGGACACATAACATATTGCAGATGATTAGACTCCTGGGTATATAAAGCGTAGCAGTGTAACAGACCCTGATATAGCATTACAAGCACTCTGTCATCAATGAGCTTTTGATTTTTTTTAACCAAATGTAGAAATCATAGTTTGTTCCACCATCATCTATCATTTTTCTCCTTGTTTATTTTATCTCTGTACCTGGTAGTTGAAATAGAATCAGGATTTCTGTGATAAAACCCACAGCAAAGCCATTCCACTTCTGCCTTTCTGACATGATTTTGATCCTCTGTATACTCTTAAGGATGGCGGGCGACTGGCATATGGAAAAGCCTTAAAAATACAACAATACAAACATAAGGTCTATGCAGCTCTGCAGATCTGATGCTCATAAGCCAACAGAAGAGAAAGTCGTAAAAGATATAATACACCTCAGAAAAGAGAATCCAAGAGAGCTGAGTGCCAGATTTCTGATCAAAGCACCTTTTGAAGTTTGCACGGGAGGTTCATGATGTGTGTGTGTGTGTGTGTGTGTGTGTGTGTGTGTGTGTGTGTGTGTGTGTGTGTGTGTGTGTGTGTGTGTGTGTGTGTGTGGAAGAGAAAGATAAATCATATTTGTGTGTTTTCTCTAGATATCTGTTTGGGTGTCTGTCTTTGTCAATGTAACAAAATGCAGTCAGCAAGCATTACAGTGAAATATGTGATACAACAAGAGACAGTGAACAGTGACAAATCACATGATTAGATCATATCTAATAAAAATGAAATCTCAAAAGGAAAGTGATATCATCAAGAAAATTAAGGAATGATTTCTTTTCTTGGACACTTTTCTGTGTGTAAAATACAAAACAGAGAAATTTGACATTTGATCCAGTGATGAGTTTTTATAGCTACAACTGCAGTGCTAACACTCTGAAAAAGTGACAATGACCAACTTATTTGGCTAAAGGGGGCTTTGGCACAGGTCCGGTTAAAATACAGCATTTATCTAGCACATGTTGAAAAGCTCCTCTATGTTTGAAAAATAAAGTCAGTATGGAAGCACCAAAAAAATGTAGTTTTTGGACTGCAACTTGAGACTGAATCCAAAAACGAGTTAATCTTCACAGACTCCAGTGTTAAAATACATAAATTAGTAGCAATTACCCATTATGTTTACATTCTGGAAGAACAAAAAGTCTCTGTGGCTACTTTCCCTTTAATATAAACTGCACTGGGAGCAATTTTATTAGATAAATGACCATTTGGATACTGTTAACACTTAAACATAGGTGGGCAGCTAGTTTGATTAACAGGTGTACTGACACAGGATGATTAGTCACTAACTCTCTTCAAGGTCTAGATTGCTGCTAATTAGAGTAAATAAACTTAACCTATCTACAGTTTTCATGGTGGCTTTTGGAGCCTTTTAATAAAAAGAAAAAAAGTGGTGTTCTTTGTGGTACAGATCATCCAGTTGTTTTAGTTTCTAGTGTTTTTATTAGTCATCACTTAGCACTATTTACCACAAAATATATAGTTCAAAGATGGAGCTTGCTATCTTATACTGTAAGCTAATAATTTAGGCCTTCACCCTCTTTCCAAATATTGTAGGGTGACCATATTTTGATTTCCATCAAAGAGGACACTTGGCCCAGTCATGAAGAACTTCCATTCAATCCTTCAAATCACGGTTAAAAACCTATTTATTTAGCCCCGCCTTTTCTACCAGTTAATTCTTGTTTGTTAAGTTAGTTTAATGCTTGTTGCTACTTTCGTTCTATTCTTAACTATTTTAAATTTTTCTTGACTCTTTTATCTCTTACACATGTTGTTCTATTATGCTTTTTTATGTATTTCTTTTGTTTCTGTGTTTTTAATGCCATCAACCTGCTAGCATGTTTGGTACTTTGCCATGGCCTTCATCTTTCTCTGTTACTTACATCTGACCTTCTTGTATGTTAAGCGCTTTGGTATACCACTGGTTTTTAAATGTGCTCTATAAATAAAGTTTGTTGTTGTTGTTGTTTAATAATACTGTTTGCTTAAAGAAAACTTTAACATATTTAAATGATGCTCTCTCTGTGTAGTTAATGAATGGTGAAATAAAAAATGTCCTATAGGCTTTTACACACTAACAAGAGCAAAGAAATAACTTAAAAACCTCTGGAATGAAATAATGGTACAGAAATAATGCCTCATCTGTATAAGAAAAATTACCAGTACCGGGACTGTATGAGGGAAATTTCTTTTGCAGTTTTTCTGAAAAGATGCACTTGCGCTTTGGCATCTTTTAAACATCATCAGCGCTGTCTGTCCCGTCTGTGAGCGCAGAACAGCCACTCACAAAGCAGCAGGTCGGGGATGACGTCACACATA
Organism: Oreochromis aureus; assembly: GCF_013358895.1. Taxonomy (NCBI): domain Eukaryota; kingdom Metazoa; phylum Chordata; class Actinopteri; order Cichliformes; family Cichlidae; genus Oreochromis; species Oreochromis aureus. The sequence continues at coordinate 38,418,156 of NC_052953.1, forward strand.
TGGGTCCTCTGTAGGAAAACGCGGCCATTTTCATTAATCTCGAAAATCCCCCTGTACAGGACATGAAAAGTCCGGGGAAAGGGACGGTTGATCACCCTAAAATATTGTCACTTGTAGGTCCAAACATCAGGCAAGAGTTGGGGTACACCCTGGACAGATTCTAAGCCAGCAGTTATTAAAACCAAATCTGTATCTGGACACCAGTACAGAGTTATAGCTTTGTGAGGTATTGTATCTGTATAAGACTGATGTAGCTATACATAGGAAAAATAGCCTGATGGTGGTATGGAGCCATATAAATTTGATGGAATAAGGTCAATACAGTTAGGTCCAAGTAAGCAAGTAAGTAAGGACAATCACGCAATTTTTGCAATTTTTGTAATTTTTGTAATTTTGACTTTGCGCACAAAGACAATGGATTCTAAATCAATCAGTACACTAATAACATCATTTTCCTGCCTCTAAATTAAAATAAAACTGAGGTTATGGCAGTTGGCCCTAAAAATCTTTATATTGCCATACAGAGTCAATATACTTACTCTGTATGGGATTACCTTGGCCTCCAGCAACACTGTAAGAAAACTTGGAGTCACTTTTGACCAGGACATGTCCTTCGATACACAAATATGTAGGACTGCTTTCTTGCATTTTCGTATTATTTCTTAAATTAGTCACATCCTATCTCAAAAACTAGTTCATGCCTTTATTACTGGACTAGTGTAATTGAATGTTATAAGGCTGTCCTAAAATTCCTTGGAAAGTCTTCAGTTGATGGCTGACAGGGATTAGAAAGAGAGAGCAGATTTCTCCTACATTGGCTTCTCTTAATTGAGTTCAGATCCAGAATTGAATTTAAAATCCTTTTAATCACATACAATGTCTGGAATAATCAGGCCCCATCTTATATTAAACACTTCATAGTACCATATTACCCCAATAGAGAACTTTGCTCTCAGACTCCTGGCTTGCTTGTAGTTCCAAGGCTGCTGGGTATTTGAGTATTTCTTCTTCACTTACCTTTTTCACTCAATATGTGTTTATGAACCACTCTGGATTTAATGTTTAGTATTTATTCATCTCCGCCTCTCTTCCACAGCGTGTATGTTATCCTGTTTTCCTCCAACAGGTCATGGCAGATGGCCGCCCCTCCCTGAGCCTGGTTCTGGGGAAAAAGGGAGTTTTTCCTTCCCACTGTCGCCAAAGTGTTTGCTAAAAGGGGGTTGTTTGATTGTTGGGGTTTCCTCTCTATTATTGTAGGGTCTTTACCTTTAAATATAAAGCCCCTTGAGCTGACTTGTTGCAATTTGGCACTATAAAATTAGAATTAAATTTATTTTATTATCTTAAAGATCACCTTTAAATAATTGTTAATAACAATCTGCTGCCTAAGGTTGTGTCAGTTCATCACCGCCCAGACAATTTATTAAAAGCATCAAGCATATGGGACAAATAATTTTGAGTTATATTTACTTGAGTTGTATTTGCTTGAGCAGAATTATGAGGGAAGGAATTTCACAAGAACAAAGTCCTTCAGGCCCAGAGTAAGCACCCTCAGTGGTGCTTGAGTTTAATGGCCCCAGAGAGGACATTGCCCCGTACCTCTATGAGAGGAGCTCTCCTGAGTCAAGTGACTCTGATGGACTGCCCCCTGTGCCTGATGCTTCTCTGGCATGGGAATGGAAGACTAAGGCGTTTCTGAGGTGAAGAGAAGGATTTGTATGTGGCTTATTGTTCCCAATCTTCCGGTGCTGCCAACAACCGAGAGTCTTCCATTGTGCAGCACACAGAGCAATAGAACCCAGTCTTTCATTCTCTTTAGGACAAAGGATACATCCTTCAGTCTGCACCAATCTGTTGATGTTGTCTGCCCGATATCTTAATCCCTTTTAGAAAAATAAGAAAATCCTTTCCCCCCAGCACGTATGCATTTCTAACCATAAAGCGGGCTTGTGTCGACTAAGAGTCAGTCCGTGTTGTCAGGTTTTTACTGTGTTGATGAGAAAAACAATAGTAAAGGATATCTTTAAAAAAGCTGTATGTTCTTACAGAAGTGTTTTAGAAGTGGTCTCTGTCTTTGAGTCATACGTGTTCATAAAGGTCTTTGTTTCAGAGAGGTATGAAAATCAGTGTGCAAACATACTAAGCATACAACTTTAACACAGCTGAAACTGTTGATGATGGAGACAAAGATGTTTTTATTTTTCTTTCATGGAAGACAGATTGACAATATAAACTAAAATGCCTGTTTATCCATCCATCCTCTTTTTTGCAGAGCGAACAGAGTGTGTGCTGCAGAAATCTCACTCAGTAAACATGTGCATCATTATCCATTCAACGGGACATTTGTTTACTGTGCCCCCATTTCCAGAGAGCCCAAAAGCAGGCTGGTGGAGTGGGAAGCCTGGAACAAAAGCCTTTCTTCCCCACCCGCCTGGGCCTCAGAAATGCTCACCACTCAGCCAGTGCAATGCCTTTCACTGAGCTTTTGGCCGCTCATGAGTGACAGTTGAATCACACTGAACTTTTCCCAAGTACAGGAGCCGGTGTGACTACACTGTAGAAATATTTCAGCAAGACTCAAACACAAAGTTGTGGGTTGTTGAGAACACCATTAACTAAGAACTAAAGAATGTTGTTATGATTTGAGAAATAAAGAAATGAAGCTTAAAAATTACTAAATAAAACTAAAGTTTTGCATTTGCAAATAGAATGGTTTAATTAAAAAAAAAAAGCTTTTAAAGTAGAGCTTTAAAACCAATAATGAAGTGAACTTTTGGGTTGTGGGAATTTGGCACCAAAATATGAAAAAACAATATGAAAAATACTCTGTGACACTAGATGACAACAGTGTCCAAACTTCACCATCTACACAAGGATGGAGCAGCTTGTGCAGATAAAAGAGGCTGTAGATAAAATAATAAGTAAAGCTTGGAGAATTATTATGTATTTAGAATAAAAAATAAGAGGTCACTCAAAGAAGAAGAGGAAGAATCTTCCTAAAAATGTGACTGAAAGTTGATCGAATCTAACAAAATGACACAATGAACAGACTGAAAAACTGAAAAGATTGCATTTGACTTTCTATATTAGTTATTAATTTGCTGCTCTGAATTGGTTTACCACTTGGTAATTCCATACAACCTTAAAGCATGATAGTGCAATAATAACTCTAGCCCATTCTTTATAACTAGTTAACTAGTTATGGATTACCATATGACAACTGTGACAATATTTAGCACATTTTTTTTGCAAAATGGCAAGATCATCTAATGAAATGCTAACGTTTTAGTTAGACGATGCTGACAGTTTGCTGACTCTGAAAGTGTGTCCTGTAAAGTGGCATTTGGGGAATATGAAATGGTCTCAGCAAATCACATATAGAACAAACTTCAACTGAAATTAATCAATTAATTAATTTTAAGTGTTGATTTTCGGAGCTGTTGTCAGCAGCTACTTTTTCTTTAACAGTAGCTGCTGAGTAAATTTAACCCAAATCTAGTTTTACAGTGTACGGACAAGTGCTATTGTATGGAGAGCCAGGCCCAGCTGCATAGCTGGGAGGTCTGCTTATTGTCTCTACTACATAAAGGCAGGACAAGCTGGAGACAAGGCTTTACAACTCAGCCCAACAAACCACTGCAGAGCACACGCACTCACTGACCATGTCACTGATGCATCAAGAGACGCGGTGTGATGCTCCTTACCTAAAAAAGCAAGCGATGAAAGATCGCATATTCAATCAAATATGAGAAATACTTTTTTTTAAACAAACTCACCTCATAAACACTTATGACATAGGTCACATATGCAGCTTTGGTGATTAATATTCTCACATTTTAGTGGGATGTAGTGTCCTCTCTTTCTTTCTTTCAATGTCCAAACAATAGAGATTCGTCTCTTTACCTCTTTAACGACTCTTTCACAATAGCTGTTTTGAACACTGTGGAGTTGGACACATGGGTTCATGTTCGTCCTTTCAGGTGGGGTTTATGTTGATGTCTGAGTTAAAGAGAAAGCTGTCAATCATTATTTGAACTGTCTTATTGTAATGATACCTGTCCCCAACAAATGACTACTTGCAGTTTCACTGTGCTGAATGCATAAACTCTGTTTCTATATAAATTCTGCTCAGTTTTTTCCTCCAGAACAGAAATGGTCAAAAGACAGCAAAAAAGGATGTGAGCAAAAGGAAAGTAGCAGAGTACGGAGAACTAGCAGGTGTTAAAAGGAAAAGCTCTTTTATCCACTACACACAGCATGGTTACTTGTCCTTCTGCAATTCAAGGGTGAGTTTGGCAGTATTAACATGGTTCATGAGTCCATATTTGGTTAGGTGGTTTGTATACCTGTACATTTTTAATGATTCATATTCATTCTTTTCATCCTTGTCTAATATAATGCAAAAAAGTCTGCAGCTGCAGTTGTTGAGATTTGTAGGAGTTGTTTTCAAAGAATTCACAATTTAAATCTATAGAACAACTATTTCACTAGTCTTTATATAAAGTTTTCATTTTATGGTCAATAATTAAGTTTCAAGTTAATCCCAAAGCTTCAAAATAACTACCATAATAAGTCCTCTTAGAATCAGAATCAGAATCAGAATCTGAAAGGGCTTTATTGCCAAATGTTGAGCAGGTTTACAACATTAGGAAATTGCTGCGGTACTTAGTGCAAACATATTGTCGGATAACGCTTAAATAAACATAAAAATAAGAATTAAAAGTGCTAAGTAGATAGATATATACATGAGTGCAGGTGGTGATCAGTGCCAAACATGGAATGATGCAGTGAACACAGTGTAGGGTCACATGTTAGTGGTGCGAACAGTCATGTGGTTATTGTTCATGAGTCCAACAGCAGAGGGGAAGAAACTGTTCTTGTGGCGAGAGGTTCTGGTGCGAATGGACCGGAGCCTCCTGCCTGAGGGGAGCAGGTCAAACAGTCTGTGTCCAGGGTGAGAAGGGTCAGCTGTGATCCGAGCTGCACGCCCCAGTGTCCTGGAGGTGTACAGGTCCTGCAGAGATGGGAGTCTGCAGCCAATCACCTTCTCAGCAGAGCGCACAACACGCTGCAGTCTCTGTTTGTCCCTGATAGTGGCTCCAGCGTACCACACGGTGATGGAGGAGGTGAGGATGGACTCGATGATTGCGGTGTAGAATTGCATCATCGTCCGTGTTGGCAGGTTGAATTTCTTCAGCTGCCTCAGGAAGTACATCCTCTGCTGGGCTTTCATTATGACGGAGGTGATGGTGGGCTCCCACTTCAGGTCCTGGGTGATGGTGGTACCCAGGAAGCAGAATGAGTCCACAAAGGTGATGGGGCTGTCAGTCAGGATGATGGGGGGGAGTGGGGCTGTGTGCTTCCTGAAGTCCACAATAATCTCCACTGTCTTCTGGGCATTCAGCACCAGGTTGTTGTGGCTGCACCAGGACACCAGACGTTCAACCTCCCTCCTGTAGGCAGACTCGTCCCCGTCCGAGATGAGTCCAATAACGGTGGTGTCATCTGCAAACTTGATTAGCTTGACAGACTGGTGGGTGGAGGTGCAGCAGTTGGTGTACAGGGAGAAGAGCAGAGGAGAAAGAACACAGCCCTGGGGGGAGCCGGTGCTGATGGTCCGGGAGTCCGAGACATTCTTTCCCAGCCTCACATGCTGCTTCCTGTCCGTCAGAAAGTCAGTGATCCAACGGCAGATGGGATCAGGCACATTCATCTGGGAAAGCTTGCCTTGGAGATGGTCTGGAAGGATGGCATCTGAAGATAGCTATTAAAAATAATCACAATAATAATATGGTGGAAACATATAAATTTCTTTCTTTGTGAATGTATTATGTTAAAGCTCAGCTTAAAAAAAATACAGCAGCATTATGAGAATTCTTGAGCAAAAAGAAAATGTGAGAATAATATTTGCAGTAATTTGAGAGTAGAAGCTGTTTTCTCACAGGGACAGTTAACACTGGTGAGGTTCTTGTGGAAAAACACTGTTTTACTTGTTATCTCAGGGACGGGGTACACATCTGTTTAAACCTAAACCTGTTTTTATTATACCCAGAAATAATTATTAAAGCATTTGATAAAGTATAATAAAGTAACATAATTTTGTAATAATTAACGTATTGAGCTATGTTACATTACAGCATGCTTAAACCTGATTGCCCTTAGCTTACACTACAGGATGTATAACTGTTTGTTATACATTAGGACTCAGGCAGCAATAAAGTGACACCAGCCAAATTTTATCTCCTCCCCTGTTTTTCGATTTTTCTACCATCTCATATGTTTTATGTTGTATATGTCATGTGGTCCTATTGCTCAGCTGCCTGTTTGCTCTTTGTATCTGTATTAAACTTCATTAGACTCATAAAACTGGTTGTGTGTGGTTATACTTAAAAATATCTAAAACATTGTGATCGGACATAGGATGTTTGTTTTTTTTTCAATTTTTATTATATTTACAAATGAAACACAAAATCACTGGAGACCACAAATGGCATGGAACTGGTTGTACGTAACAGATTTTAAATAAGTGCTCCATTCAACATTTTTAAATACAAAAAAAGGCTCGAAAAGGAAGCAAGATATTCATTCATCCTTTTTGCTGTTTGCTTTCTTGTCATATTATTGTTTCGGCTCTCACAAAACTCAGGTGATGCATGTGGTGTGCATCCCGTGCCCTGCTTTCTGACCTGAATGCACATGCAATGGATCAGCCTGCTGCTAATAGCGAGAGCCTGCGCCTGTGGCCTTTACAGCGTGCGCAGAATAAAGTTCAGGTGTCAGTAGTTCAACTGATTTATAATGGTGAACAGGCTGTGATTAAGTGCTGATGTCACAGGATTCCTCACCACTCATTTGGGGAATCAAGTAGTTTGTATCCAAACAAGACGAATGGGCCACTGGCTGCTTGTAACCTTTTTCATGTGCATGTTTCCTCCAATCATATGTCACTGCTCCTTGGCTCTTTCAGCTGACTTTATTTATAACCAAGCTTCTGTGTGTGTTTGTGCAATGTGTGCTTAATGTAAATGTCTGTGAAGCAGCAAAATAACACAGTAACTGTTGTTCATACTTAATTGTATTGTTTGCCTTTGTTGTGCAAATTGCAGGTTCAACCATTATCTTACAATGTGGCCGAGGATTGGAGAATTAACCAGGCAAACTGGGCCACTGCACAATCTATCATTTAAATCCAATGTAGGATACCAGAAATGTCTTGACTGATTTAAATCTATCTGATCGCCAATTTATTATCGTCTCATCATGTGTCTCATGTATGGTTCCTATTTCTGTCACTGCATGGTATACCTGTTTCAGTATATTCCCTTTGTGGAGTTTAATGGATTTCCTTGTTGATCAACATGAACCCACGAATGAGAAATGAATTCAGTCACATGGTGGTAGATCTGGTGTGTGGTGCAGCTGGTACAGACACAGGAGCCTTGCCTGATCCTCAGCTGGTCTTTCATTGTGATGAGATCCCCACCTACAACACGTCACTACTCATGTAACCATGAGTAGTAACACCCGCAACATTTAGGAAAAGCGATGTCTTGTGTATCCAACCCAGGATTGTATTGTTTTCACCATAAATGCAAACTGCATTGTCCGTTGGCTCTGTGCTGACACACAGCGGGGTTCACCACAGTCAAATTTGTGTTTGACTGTGGTGAACCAGAATCTTTGTGCTCTCTCTCCAATTTTGACGTCAGTGGTGAAATCACAGCACTTTTTGACCAGATTTACAGGTAATTTCATTTTTTTTTACAGGTAAATATCTTTTATTAACATAAATATCCCCTAGAATACACACACTACAGCTACAAACTGTATTTCAATTACATTTAATCACAATTTTAATTGTTTTAATATTTACCATGATTATTATTTAATATTTTTATTAAGTTTTGTTACAAAATTGTTCATTTCCATAACATCTGATTAACATCTGAAAAAAATCTTTGGATGTGAACTAGCCAGGATTCATGAAAGTAGATGACTTGGTCACACAAACACTGAAAATTACACCACACAGCTACCAAATTTAACACAACATAATTCTAAGTACATTTTACCATGCTTCTAAGTTAATTATTTGATTTGAAGTATTAACAGTAATGATTTGTGGGAAAAACACAAATTAATGAAAAAAAATATTACAGTTAAAAAGCACAAAAAAGTGAGTGTGAGAAAGCAAAATCGATATACTAGTTTAATTTAGTTACACATACTAATTTAACTTCATTGTCTTCATTTACAGTGCAGGTTTGACATTACCTGAGCTCCATGTCAGTGCTGATTGTACAGTGTTAACAGCAGGAGGAGGGCATTGGGTCTCACCAGGTTATAACCAGCACAGACAGTGACCTTGATTTTTTTATTATTCAGTTTTAAATTGTGTAAAGATTTTGAAACATTACAAGGCATTTCTTTGAGAAGCATTGTTTTATTTCCAGTTCCTTAAAAAAACGACATGGGTCTGTATCACACGTTGGTATGAAACAAATGTAACAACTGTTATAAAATCTTATCATTTCAAACAGAAAATGAGCTTTTGAAATCTGCATTTCACTTTATTTCACAATAAACATTTAAAAACTTGTAATCATGTGTGAACAAGACTGTAATTTGTCATTTTTGCTATGTGGCGTGTAAAACTTGCAGAGCTTAATATCTCAAAATTGACATCAATTTTTACATGAATGATTAAAATAGAATTCTTTATTGAGTGTTGCTGAACATGATCATCTAGTGTGTCATCTCACCTTAGAAAATCATGTTCAAACATTTGACTTGGACATGTCAGAACTGAAGGATGACTCTGTTCATCTAAAAATAGTGTTCGTGCCACCACAAAGAAAGACATCTCATCTTTCAGTGGAGTGAACATGCATGCCTGTCAGATGAAGCAAACAGTGGACCTTTTTAAAGAGACCTTTGACCTTTTCATCAGCAACACGTTTATACACAGTGTCACACGTTCCTTAAGTGATAAAGGTTTTTCAGATTTTACATTTCAGTTAAGTTAGAAAGTTGTGAAAAATGAAATAAGTCAAGCTGCAGCGTGCAGCTGTCTGCAGAGGTGGGTAGAGTAGCCAAAAATTTTACTCAAGTAATAGTAGCACTACCTCAACATAGTAAAAATAAAAAGTAGCCGTCCAAGAAATTACTCAAGTAAGAGTAAAAAAGTATTTAGTAAAAACAGCTACTTGAGTACTGAGTAACTGATTGTAACATCTGATGTAATGTTCAAAAACGAGACAGAAGGACAGACAAAAATTTAACGTTTTAAATTTGGTATTTTAAAGACTACATATAAATAACATGATTACAAAATAATACATTTACTTGAATAAAGTTACCTTACTGCTCCAAATGACACACAGGCTCAACAGATAGAATAACATTAAAGAAGTCTCACTTTGACATAAACTGCAGGTTTGTGTCTGTGTCTCATGCATTTTTGGTTAAAACGTGTTTAACCATTCATTGAAGTTACTTACCCTGAGCAGAGTAGCCAGAATTTCTTTCTCAAGTAAGAGTAGCGATTTTCTAAAATAGTTCAAAAAAACTTAATTTGAGACAATACAGATTATAATCAAGTGAAATAATCTGCTAGTGCACTGACAGAACACTTGGAAAGTTTTCTTGAAATAAGAAAAATATTTAGACTTCAGACAGTTGAGAAATATCATAAAAACAAGTGTTAAATCGCTTATCCCAAGTACTTTAAGTCATATAAACTCAAAACTAGCCTGCCAGCACTTCTTTCAGCATTGCTTCTTTCTCACCTCAAGAGAAAAGAATTAAAATACCAGCAACTAATCAAGCTGATTCTTCTGAACCACCAACCACCCAGCAAGGAAAATATGGACGTTCAAATTTTTCTCATTCTATGTCTAAATAGCGTTTCTTTTTAAATGAGCAACTTTTTACTTAGTTCTTGCATGATTTGGTACCAGATAAGCTCTTCTGGTTTGCCTTGTAAAACAAACAAACAAACAAATAAATAAAACGAGACACCACAATGGGAATTTTTTTTGTGAGATTATTGGGCAATAACTTTTATGTCAACACACACACACAGTCGTATTCATATCTTAGCCAGGACATCAAAATGACATAATGCTTTTCGCTAACCTAACCCCTTAGCCTAAACCTTACCATAACTTAAGTGTAACCCTGACACTAAAACACATTTTGAGTTTAAAAAAATGTCTTCAATCTCGTGGGGATGGGCAATTTGTGCCTGTTGGTCCACGAAGTATAGTAGCATTCCAATTTTTGGTCCTTACAAAAATGTCTAAACATGTACACACACACACAGACAACAACAACAACAAAAAAACAGTAAAACATGTCAACACTGATTTGACCCATGACCAGAAGAATTTAAATTCAATTCAGTTTAAATTATACAGCTCCAAGTCACAGCAACAGTCACCTCAAGGCGCTTTATATTGTAAGGTAGACTCTACAATATTACATATAGAGAAAAACCCAACGATTCACCTTACCACTAATTCTCTGTGTCCTTGGAACTCAAATGTGTTCACTCATGCTGTGTTCAGATAGTGGTAGTGGAGAGTGTCCCATTATTAGTCCAAAATCACTCATAACTATTGAAAAGTGGTGACGGAAAAAGTCATGGCATGTATTCTGGCAGATCTTAGGGACAAAAGTCAACAACTAAATGAACCATTTACTTCACAAGCTTCATCAAAAATGTCTTTGTTGATGACAACCTTGTAGGCAGAAGCGGAACATGCAAACTCCACACCAAAAGGCGAGACGTTATCAGGAGCTTTGAACCTAGAACCTTTTTGGTGTGAAGAGACTGCACTAGCTACACCAGCATGCTTGTGTAGCACAGCCCTACATCCTACCAGCAGTAGGATGCTGTCACCAAAGGTCTGTGTTTCCTTTAATTTGTATATTCTGTCTTTAAATGACAAAACTTAGCTCATGTGCATTCTCATTGGCTGCTATGAAAATTCTATCTGACACTGAGAGGTGTTAGACAGGCCCTGTGAGTAGGTGGAGATTTCATTACAGGATATCTTTATGATATCTACAGCTTTTATAGAAGAAAATTTTGGTTTCCACTTTGTGTGTGTGTGTGTGTGGTTTTTTTTGGCAGGGGGGTTGGGAGGGTTGTCTGTGTGTGTGTGGTGGTGGTGGTGGTGGTGGTGGGGGGGGGGGGGCGTAGCAGCAAATCTGGGACAGATTTTTTACACTGAATGTGTGGGTGGAACTACGTGAGAAAATGTGTTCTCCTTCCCTCTGCTGTGCATGTGTGCGTGTGTCTGTGTGTGCATGTTGGTTCCATGCTACTCATTGCACAGCCGGCGGCAGGATGATGGGGCCCACACACACTGGAACTCCTCAATTATTCTGGTTATGTGTTATCTACAAAGACTTCATCACACGGTGTTTCAGGGAAGTTTTCACACTGCTAGGTGAATCAAAATGCCAGTGACATCCATCCTCGGCCTGCATGTCATCTGTGAATAAACAGGGTGTCAGTCTGGCTGTGCTCCTGCTACCTGCAGACAGCCTCTGTCAGCATCAGACCAGGAAATGCCACCTCGCTGCTGACAGCTGCCTGTGCTGCACTCATACTGGCACCCGCAGGGAATGAGCCCGGCAGCTCACCAACCGGCTCTGCGCGCCACCACGCTAAGTACAGATCCCCAAACCTGCCGCTCGCTGCCCTGACAGCACTTCACTATATATCTAAATAGACCAGGAGCCCGGCGTGTCCCAGGGAAACTTTTACATTCCCCTCCATTCAAGGAGGATTTGTCACCTGGGAAGGAGGATAATGAAGCAGTGTTTCTTCTCTGGTTGTTCAAGGCAGTCCTTTCCTGCAGACATGGTAATGGCTGGATTGGATTAAATGAGCTCTCCTACTTGTCTGTCAAGGTGAGATCTGTGAAACTTTTAGGTTTTGTTTTAAGCTGTAAGGGTATTAAATGAATATGATTAGGGTGCAAAATGAAAAAAGTCAGGTGTTTGACTGAAGACATTGGCTTTAGATAGTTTTAGTCATAGCTGATCTCGCTGCCAAGGCTCCCGAGCACAAGATACGCAAAGTCTCCTGACATTTATGAAATTGCAGGAGTACTGCTATTCCCTTATGTTATATTACAAATGATGTTTTTAAAAAACATATTTTGTTCCATTAAACAGAAAGGGCTTCATTAAGTAAATGTTGAAAATAAACTACAAAAATATATATACATTTTTTCTAAAAATGGGGCAAGTGCTGGGCCAAAAGAATCATACAATACACCAAAAACCAACAACTAAAGATCAACAGCGTGCACACTTTGAGGCTCAGACTCAAACAATTGGAAACAGCATCGATGAGAAGGGACCACATGATTATTAACATTCAGAACATCGCATTCTTAGTGGTGTAAAGAAAGGTTAATCTGGAGCAAAACAAACCATGGGTTATCTTTATTAGTAAGAAGCAGGTTTGTGCAAGTAGATATTGATATCGATCATTTTTGAGTCACATTGATTTTTTTAATCTCATTTGCTCATTCATGCAGTAAATTAATATGATTACTATCATAATAAATTGAATCTGCCTCACTATAGCTTCATGTTTGATGCTCACATATGACTGACATTTGCAGCAAACACATGTCCTGGTGTGCACTGGTGTCTGCACTCAGGTTCATGTTTCATGTTGCTTTTTTACATTTCATTTTGCTGCATTTCTGTTGGTGAAACTCTGTGCAGGAGCGACAGGTGATACTTTATTGTGACTGTACATATACTGTGAAACTGTGGAAGCAAACTGGACCGTACAAAAGAACTACAAGTCTAACCTCCATTAACGTTCGCTAACTTATAACAGTCAGCTAAATCAGTTAAAGATGAATGTCATTGTTTAAAGCTTCATGCAGAAATAAACTCCCAGTGTGTGTGTTTCACTTTGACTTACATTTTGTTGAGATTTGGTCCACTCATTGTGGAGGGTGGATAATCTCCTCTGCTGCGCTGTGGTCATGCTATTAACCATTGACAATAACAAAGAGGAACTATAGGAGGCCTGGACTTTGGAAAAAATTGCCCAACCCTAATAAAGAGTAGCATAAAGCATTCAAAAGTCAATTCAATGCAATAGCTTCATTGCAATGGGGTACATAGCTTAAGTTAAGGGAATGCTGTGTGAACTGTAACTGACTGTGACTTATGGTATCAGATCCAAAACAGAAACAATGAATTGTGAAATAAACAGATGTTGTTTTAACTTTACACTCCTTGTTTTCAGACCACTCAATCCTTTATTCAGCCGAGGGAAAGTTGTTTGCTGGGTCAGGCCTGATATAAACTTCTGGGGGAGTCACTGAAGAGCATTTAACACAACCTATGTAAGTTGTGTCATTGTTGGTGTCAGTGTTTTTAAGGGACAAACATATTTGTTGCACAAGGAATTTGTGAGTCCTTATATTTATGCTATAATTACAATTCCTTATATTGAGATGGTGATTATTATTCTCTCACCAATAAATTTAAAAAGTAGCTGGGAATGCATGGGAGGAATTAACAGTACAGAACCGGAGATTACAGTAATTGAATGTAGTTACATTTTCATTGAGGTGCACATGAGGTTGCACGGTCCAGAGGCTTTTGTGGTTAAAACATAGCGATGGCGTTGATCATCTGCTAAAGCAAAAATCCCCAGTCATTCTTAGTATTTGCTGCCATGTCTTTTTAAAATGTGTGCTTTTATCAGTTGATCTTAAAAAGGGCTTGTTAGAATATAATAAGAAGAATATATTGGTTCAACTCAGGAAGTTATGCTACACTTTAAAATGTACACTGTAAAATTCTAAATGGCATATAGTAGAAACATTTAATTACTGTAAAATGCAGAAATCCCAAATTTTACAAGGAAAATATTTTTTCCGTAAAATTACACAGAAAATATGTCACATAAAGTAATTAATTTGCAAAATTAAATTTAAACTACAAATTCCTTTGAATTGTACCTTTAAACTTTTTGGCTATTTAAAAATATTCATACCTCAATTAAATCATTTTTATTATTAGGTTTAGAATTGTAGCAACTGTCATATAAAATACGTTTTTTCATATTTCTTCATGCACCGAAAATATTCTGAAAATATTTTGCTTATTACAGTGTAACTTGCTAATTTCTGCCTGCTCTGTATTTTGCGTCTGTGAGATAACGACATTACCAGATGGATGATACGTCACCTGATGCAGGCTTTTGTACAGTTTTGTGTCATCCTTGCAATAGCTAATAGCTAATGTAATGGAACACACTATGTTAACACTATGTGTTAATAGACCTCTCTGCATTGAATCATATCTGTTATTAATCTCTGTCTCTCTTCCACAGCATGTCTTTATCCTGTCTTCCTTCTCTCACCCCAACCGGTCGCAGTAGATGGCCCCGCCCCTCCCTGAGCCTGGTTCTGCTGGAGGTTTCTTCCTGTTAAAAGGGAGTTTTTCCTTCCCACTGTCGCCAAAGTGCTTGCTCATAGGGGGTCATATGATTGTTGGGTTTTTCTCTGTATCTATTATTGTAGAATCTACTGTGCAATACAAAGCGCCTTCAGGCGACTGTTGTTGTGATTTGGAGCTATATAGATAAAATTGAATTGAATCTCTATTAACAGAAGTCAAAATTTGAGCCAGAGTGTTTTAACATCTATTTAAAGTTAGGGGAAACTGTACCCGGTGCCAGTTAAGGAAATGTTTAGATTTTGGGCAGAACCTGGTTTGGACATGTAAAGGTTGTACTCTTCATGGGAATCATTTTGTAGTTATAGAGCATTTAAGGCTTTTTTACTGGCAGCATATTCGGGGTTAACGTGGACAAGAACATTGTTCTTTCAAACACACTTTGGTTAATGACTTAATCTAATGTGGACCACAGTTTAATACTTTACGGTCAATTTTTCATGTTTTCCAGCTCGGCGTCACTTTCAGTTGACAGAATGGAGTTATTGAGCCATTATTAGAGGTGTCCAATACTGCCAATTTTGGTATCACTCTGATACCAAGTATATCCCAGATACCAATGATGATATTAAAACTTTTTTCTTATAGAGACAGCATATACAGGGGGACATTAGATGAGATAAATCATCATTAATCTGCAAATTCTGAGTTTTTACAATCACTAAATAGCTGTGATTTTCACTTTCCACTAGTCAACACAACAAAACACACTTTTCAGCTTCTCATGTATTTTTGGAGACCTGAAATGTAAATGTGTCTGTCTTTAAAGTACTTGAGTCAACATCTGTATTTTAGCTGTGTCATAAATAAAAAGCGACTTGCCACAAAGACAAAAAGGTTATTGTATTCAGATATGTTTCATAATTCATGTTTGAGGCATATGTTTTCAGTTACAGTAAAATAATTGCTTTATTTCAATAATATGTGGAAGAGTTCATATATTTTTTAAATGTGTGAATATAGCCTATAGGTAACAGAGTAGCAGCAGTTATGATGACCAGTAAGACTTTAACATAGGTGGCTGTTCTTTGCCTTTCTGAAAGGACGGTGACAGTGATGTGTGTCTTGGGGATTTCCTTTCTCCTCTCTTGTTTTGTTCTTGTTCCGGGACAACGCCCTCTTTTTGGTCTTTCATATATTTATATAGGGTAATGGTGTTGTAAAGCTTAAGTATTGTTTGATATCACAGACCTTTATAATCAGATATTGGATCAGTACATGATGTGTTGCTGTAGTTTTTTTATATTGTGCAAGTGTAATAATTGTGTGTTCAAGTGACTGGTCTGACTTGGACAGACGTGATGACGGTTGAGCTTTAGTGACTGGTCACACTAGAGGGCCCTTCCATATTGGGATAACGAATGAGGTTGGAAAGAGAACATTACTTCATCATGACAGCCAATAGTAGACAGTTGGTGGTACTACTATTCCACAATAGTGTTGTTCTTGTGCTGAGGCTATCTGGACCATCTGTCCATGGAGGAAAAATGAAGATATTAAGAGAAACTATAAATTTTGGGGACTTTCAATCCATATTCTGCCCCGACAGCTTTACTTATTTAAATCTTATTTAAAGTGGTGGCATCTCTCTCAGAGCTCCAGTTCACTGACATGTAACTGCTCACTCTGGCCAGGATGAAAGTATGGACAGCTACTTGTATTTTTCAATCTGGATGGGTAAATAATACCACTTGCTTGAACAATAAGCAATTGTTCATCATTAAAGCAAAAGTAAGTGCTACAGTGCTAGCAATATAAACTACCATATGTAAATCTTACATTTTTGTTAACTTGGACATTTACAGTGAAGCTGACCGAGTATTTTTCCTGATGACAGGTAAAATCATTCCTACAGCTTAAATGAGCCACCGCTGACAGCCTGGGTTGCTGTGGAGAAGCAGGAATTGGTGTGTGGCCTGTAAGACAGGGCTGGGAGAGGTGTGTTCACATGTTGGTGTCATACTGTACGTCCTTCTGGCAGCGGTAAATAAACACTGATCAATGCATCTGGTAGCACAGCAACTATCTGGCAAGTTAAATTCCAAGACGTTTAAAAGATGGCTGTAGGGCAAAGGACCACAGCACTATTGTGCCTGCAGGTGGGCATGTCCCAGTAGTTCTGATATCATGTGAAAACTATGAATAACATAACATTTGATGGTAATCAGCATATTATAACATAATGTTCAGTATTGAAATAAGTATATGAGCAAAATATGTGCTCAGCAAGTGAGCTGATATAAATGAAATAATTCTGTCCCGGAGGAGATTCACTCAGGTCTACAGCTGATTATACAAAGTAACATATTGTACAGAGAATCCTCCTGTTGTGAACTGTGAATTGTGCAGACAATAGTAAACAGATCCTCAGATTCAGCAGCTAATAGCTGAGTAATCACAGCAGGTTGAGAGTTCAGGTTGTCTTGGCATTGAAGTCTAAATGCTACAGTCTCCACAACGGTGCTCGAGAGCTGATATGAGGTGTTTGACTTTCTCTAAATGTGGTGCTGTGCATTATAGCATTATATCTCACTTGCATAAAAGTCTTTGCCAATCTAAGCCATGCTGTCATGTTTTAGAGTGCTGAGGCTTTCCTCTGGCAACCCTCCAAACAATAAAAGCCGTAGTTGTTTAGTTTTTCTAACTGTGTTGTCATGAATTTTAACATTTAAATAACTGAGGCCTGTAGACTTTATTGCCAAGTTTCTGCACAAAGGAGAAATTTGTTGTCATAGTGCAAAAAACGAACAAATAAACAAAAAATATTAAAAACACATATAAAAGGAATATACACTAACTACATATGTTAGAGTAGGAATTTACAAATTAGAAATTGATGAATATGTAAAGGTTACGATGGGTATAAAATGCAGGTAGAAGATGATGTGCATGTTTGCACTGAATCTTTTTTTTTTACCATTTTGCTTGACAATAAAAGTGTTATGTCAGCATCAGGCTGCTTGTTTTAATGGTCTAGATTGCTTTAAAGATATTGGCAGTGAATCACATTTTGATTAATATATGAAAAATATTACATATTTTAAAGTGTAACATAAAAAAACTGAAATACTAAATAATGCCAGAGTATTATATTTTAGTTTTCTTATATTGCTTTTGCACTCTGCTTGAGCATTCAAACTGCAGTAGTGCACAGGATACATGCTTGTTTTCATAGTGCTCTGTCTTTCTGTGTGTGGGCCAATGAGTTGTCAACAAAATCAACACTCAGGTATTAATGGATAATAAAAATAACCACAGGATAAAACACTCATTTTCCACAGTATCAATACCAACAGTCTTCACTTCTTCCAGGTGACATAACTTCATGCAGCACTCCTGCAGGCAGGCACATAGCCCTTCATTACTACCAGTTTCTTCACAACAATGAACAACACATTATGAAAAATTTTAAGAGGATACTAAAACTCACATTAAATGTTAACCTGGCTGGTGTACACGTTAATGCTAGCCATAATTTTGTGGCTAAAGGTGTTACGTTTCTCTGAAAGTCCCATATTGAAACATAGCATTGAAGCATAGCACTACCTAAGAGAAAGTAAATCAGATGTATACTGTGCAGTTATCTTTTTGCACTGTCAGACTTCTTTAAATAGTGTTGTAATTGATCTTAATGCTCATACAGTTATAAAAAACAAAACAAAAAAAGTTCTCTTTTTTTGTTTTGTTTGTCTTTTTTGTGACTTTTTGGACATTTTGGCAAAAAATATCAGCAACACCCTGCACAGGGCCTGAGGCACACACAAAAAGCGTAGCAGGAAAAGTGTCCATTTATTTGCAACAGTGACCGCACAATCACATGGAGTCACACTTTTGTTATCTCTGCAACTTTTCAGTCGCCGTGTCCACAGCTCTGTCCAGCCCTGCTACTGAAATAGAGAGCATGTCCACACAATCAATCCCAGCTGATTTGCAAGCCTCCTGCCACTGCCCCGTGAACCTACTACACCATCTATCTTCCTGGAGCCACAGACCACCACCCACCACATACCTCCACCACCCGAACAGGGCCGGGGAGCCATCCGCCCAAGCCTACCACTCCCAAACACTTCATGAGCAAGAGAGGAAATCAGTCAGGACAATTTGGACCCCTGGCCTTCGATCACCTTGAACTTAAATGGTTGGAGGGCTAGACACCACCGGGTGATCTGGGTGTTGGCATTCTTTAATGCAATGGAGCCATTGTAGTGGCTCCATTGCATTAGACACTTCTTCTACACCATGCTGCATCTGGAACCTCTGTCTCGGACAGTTTCCGGCTGATGTAGATGACAGGGCAGTTGATCTCTCTTTATCTGCGACGACCTTTTGGGTGAGGTCGGTCAAGGGACTGGTTAACTGTGTTTGGCATGAACTCCTGGTAATAGCCAGCCCAAAAGACCGTCTAACCGCCTTTTTGGTCTTGGGACATGGGTAGGCTGTGATGGCTGATTTTTTCTCCTTTTGAAGACGCACATGCCCACCAGTGGTACCCCAGATACTGTACCTCCCTTCTTCCAACCGTATACTTCTTCAGATTGGCCTGTGAGCCCCACCTGCCTTGGGGCCACTCACTGCACATGCTCCCCACAGGTTTCACTTTGGACTTCCTATTGAATAGTAGCTTCCCATGGAGGAAGGGGGCACCTCTCGCACTGCAACAACAGAGCCTCTAACCAGTGATCCTAATTGTGTTCATGCTGATGAATTAACCTAATAATCATGGATTCAAAGTCTTATTCAGCTGCTCCAACCCATCAGTGTGAGGGTGGTAGATGCAGGTCAGAATGTTGCAGGAAGAGTGGCCATTTATTTACAATAGTGACCACGCAATCACACAGTGTCACACTTTTGTTATTTCTACAACTTTTCAGTTACCGTTTCCACAGCTGGTCAGCTGTCCTACCTGGCTACTGAGTCCCAGCTGCCCTGCCTCCCTACCTGGCCCTGCCCCCTGAACCCACTGCACCACCTCTCCTCTGCATCAAAGCCGCAGACCACACCCCCGCCACAGTTCTTTTGACAACCAAGAAAAACTTATACCAAAATTACGGGAAGAGAAAAGTACAGAAAAAAGTCTCTTAAACATGATGGAGGCAATGTTCGAAGATTCATGTGTATGGCTGACAGTGGGTCCACTGTATTGTCTGAGGATGTGACTGCTGTAGGATGAATTGTGAAGTGCACCGGGCTATTCTCTCTACTCAAATTCAGTCAAATGTGACTAAACTGATCACACAGTGTTTCACAGTGCAAATGGATAATGACCTAAAGCACACTCCTAAATTAACCCGAGTGTTTCTCATGGCAAGAAATGGGATATTCTTCAGTAGTGAAATTAGTCAGCTGAACAAGCTTTGCAGTTACTAAAGACAAACTTGAGACCCACAAACAAAAGCAGTGATTGA
Organism: Oreochromis aureus; assembly: GCF_013358895.1. Lineage (NCBI taxonomy): Eukaryota > Metazoa > Chordata > Actinopteri > Cichliformes > Cichlidae > Oreochromis > Oreochromis aureus. The sequence continues at coordinate 38,438,066 of NC_052953.1, forward strand.
AGGTGGAACTTCTCAGTGCAGAAAGCAGAGCATTTGGTGATTTTAATCTGTTCTAGCTTTGCAAAAAAAATTCTTTCAATGATTAAAAATACTCATATTTAAATTATATTACTTAATTATATTATTTTTCCAATTAGTTTTGGGGCTGTGAAAGTAGGGGACTGTGTATAAAAATGGATCTAATTACTAAATAGTTATTACATAAATAAAGCTGAAAGCCTGCACTTCAGTAACATCTTGATTGTTTGATTTGAAAGTCACTGTGGTGGTGTATGGAAACTTATGGACCTACTCTTTTAACTACAGTCAGAAATAGACTTCTTAGTAGGCCACTTTAATGTAACTTTGTGAGTGCGCTGTCATGTGTGTATCTATGTCTTCCCATTGGTGGCTTGCTCCCACTAATTGGTCTTAATTGTTGGTAATACCCCCATGCCGTTTGCCTTTAGGTCACCCTGGTGTGCAGCTGGGGAGATGCCTTTTTTATTGATGTGGCGGCACTAAATTGAGAACCTTTGGCGGAGTGTCAAAGCCTAATTAATCACTCTAATTTCATCTCTCCATGCATCCTCAGCGATTGAGTGAATGTGATCAGAGGGAGAGCAGTCTATGTGTTAGCTGAGTCTCCTCATGCTAATTAGCTGCTAGCCCTGAGATGGAGAGGCCCTCAGGGTGAGAGGCGAGGGGCTAAAGCCGGCCTAAATGGCTGCATAATGACCAAGGGAACAGGAATTGGAGCCCAGCTCGTTTTCTTTATATATTACATTCAAGTTCTCCACCCCTGTCTCAGCAATTGCGTCCCTCTCACCTAAGTAGATGTGGTTTCTCCAAACAATCAGAGCTAAGGCGGCTCATTGTTCATCAGAGACTCTAGTGTCTGCTGGGGTAGTGAGTATTTCTTCGGAAAGATGAAAATGGAAATCTGTCTGTATAACAGGCTGATTTTATCTGGAAAAAAACTGTTTGGCAAATTTACCTGAATGTTTCTTCTTTAATCTGGAATATCCATGGCTCTTTGTAACCAAAACAAAATAAAACTGGATCTAAATATAAAACTCCTACAAAGTTATGTGCTGATATAATTTGATATGTTTTTTTATTGCAGTGGAACAGATTTATAATAGCTTGAAATTTGAAAAGTTTTTATTTTATTGTGTTTTGAAGTTAGTTTGACGTTTCAGATTTGTTTTTATTGATTAAAAATGTTTTTAGTTTTTTTCAATGATAGTTTTTGTCTTTCCATTGATTATAATACAGGAAGAACAATCATGGTCAAAATTTAAAAAGTTCAGGATAGATGTTACAAATCAAACACAACAGTTTGATGTGTTGTTTTGGTATGATTCAGTTGTGCAGATGTGAATACAGTAATCATCCTTGGATGCAGACACAAACAACCAACCAAACCCGTTTTAGGTTCCAAATTAACTCCAGAGCAATCCGTTTATGGTGTGAACGTGATTTAACCCAGCTACCAGTACCAAAGGATTTGCAAAGGTTTTTAAGGGCTAGCAATAAACCATGAAATGAACATAAATGCTCTATGTTCCCTAATAGTTTAGTTTTCTGGATCCCACTCCAGACATTTCTGGCCAAAAAGTGGACTAAATATTCTTGTGTGGTTTGTAGTGACACATTTTACTTCACTTGGTTTTCATTTGGAGTTTTCTTTGTGTGAAAACAAACCAAAGCATGGGGAAAAGCTACAAGTTTAGAAACTCATCAGCTGATTCAGACCAGAGTAAATTAACTATAGGTGTGAAAATACCCCTAGAAAACACATCAGATCTCCAAGCTGGATATCTATATGAACTAGGTGCATGTATGCATACCTGACAATGCTGGGGCATGCTTCTAATGAAGCGATGGATGGTGCCCTGGAGGATTTTCTGGATCTGGACCAAAGTTAGAGGCTGGAAAACATTCTTCATGGTTTCTCCAGACCCTTTCACGTCTGTCACATCTGCTCAGGGTGAACTGGCTCTCGTCTTTGAAAAACACGGGGCGCCAGTGGTGGATCTGCTGGTTCTGGTAATGGCAGGTTCACCATTGGCAGTTGCCAATCGGGCTCTACGGTGCCGTGCAGTGAACACAGAGCCCACTAGAGGACGTCGGGCCCTCAGGTCACCCTCATGAAGTCTGTTTCTGATTGTTTGGTCAGAGGAATTTGTATGAGTAGCATGCAGGATGTCATTTTGTAGCTCTGGCACTGCTCCTCATGTTCCTCCTTGCAGAAAGGAGCAGACACCAGTATTGGTAATTGGTTAAGGAACCCTGATGGCCCTGTCCAGCTCTTCTAGAGTAACTGCCTGGAATTACTCTCCTGGAATTTCTTTCCTTGGATTTTCCTTGGAACTCTTTGTGTATGCTAAATCCTAAATTCCAAATTAAAATTGTACCCAACAAATATATGCCCTCCCTCAAAGCCCTAAGTGAAAACAGAGTGTAGCAATGGTTTTTTTTAATGGAAAATTCAATAAAGTTAACTGAATAAGGCAAGCACTTGTGAGCTATATGTGAAGATACACTGATGACATGTTAATTGGATTTCTGGTTGTGATTAATGACATGTTTCAGCCATGTCTACAGATTTTCGATTCAGTACAAGGAAGAAAATTCAGATATTTACAGGCCTGTTCTTATGCTGGTATTTGGCATTGTTCCTGCATATTAAACTTTACAGGGCCCAGAGTTTCTGTATTGCTTGTCACGGTTGCTAAGATGGGCCTCTCTCTATTAAAGCCTTCATCACACCACTTTATATGAATGTGTGGGCACATCTGGCCAATATATTTCGTATCCTCTGTTAATTCTGGCTCAGGCTCCTAACATGATATCTAAAAGGCCTCCAAACCACAACTGCCCAGCACCCACTCCCCTGGGAAAGCTGGGCTAGAAGAACTGGGAGTTGGCTGCGCGCGCGTGTGTGTGTGTACTTGTTTTCGTGACATATGAGGACAATTTCATAACACACTCACAAAATGAGGACGCTCGGAAAAATGAGGACATTTTTGAGGTCCTCATTTTTCCGAGCCTTCTAAAGTGTTCTAGAGGCCCCCAACATGCTCCCAAACCAAAAATCTCGAATGTCCTGAAATATCACAATTTTATGAAAAAGTGTGTTTAAGTGTGTTTAGCGTTTTTGCTCACTTTCAGTTTCGCCGCCTACTGGCCAGTTTTGGGACAAAACACACTTTTAACACACTTTCAGTGACGTCACTCTGCGAGTCCTCATTTTGTAGGTGTGTCAGACACAATAACACATTTGACCCAGGTTATAGTGACGTCACTCTGCGAGTCCTCATTTTGTAGGTGTGTCAGACACAATAACACATTTGACCCAGGTTATACCCTTCTTGGGGCTTAAGCAAGGGTAACAACAGTTAAATCAGGCAAATCTTGAAAAAATGAAGGTCTTTAGATTCAGTTATCAGTGCCTGCACATCTTGGGTTTTTTTTGTTGTTGACAAAATGTCTCAAAATATAAAGTTTCAACATGTGTAATTATATTACTATTATTTAATGAGTCTTACTTCTCAAGATCAATGCACAAATTGTCTGACCTTCACTAAGCAGAATGATGTGTGTGCAGATTTTGACCCTTGAAGAGTTTATATTAATCTGCATTAATATAATTGCATCTGCAATCTGCAGTTGAACTTAGAGATTCCTGCCGCTGTCATGTGATTCAGTATGATCATCAGGCTCAGTCTCGACTCTGAATTCCAAGATGGCAGCAGCATGTCTCCTTGTTGAATGTCTGCTTTGAATTTTGGGGTATTTTTTTTTTCTTCTACTATCTTAAATGGATTTTAGTTTTTTTCTAACAAGCTTTTTAAGAGTATTTTAAACTATTCTGTAAATTCTTGGAAAATGTTTTTTGGGGACCTCTGCTACTACCAGAAGTTGTCTGCACCACACCAGGGCCTGTGCTGCTAGCATGAACCAACTGAGCCTCAACCAGGGCCTGTGCTGTTTTCTGAGGCCATCTCACTGCACCGGGGCCTGTGCTGCCGGCTGGGGCCATCTGCACCGCACCAGGGCCTAGCTGGACCCATAGGCACCACACCAGGGCCTGTACTGCTGTGTAATCAATTATTGTAAATGTTATCAGGAAATGATCAGACAGCAGAGGGTTTTCGGGAAACACTGTTAAATGTTCAGTTTCTATTTCATATGTTAAAACAAGAGTGTGATTAAAGTGGTGGGTGGGTTCTTTTACATTTTGAGAGAAGCCAATTGAGTCTAATAACAGATTAAATGCAATGTTGAGGCTGTCATTTTTAGCATCTACATGGATGTTAAAAATCACCCACAATAATTATTTTATCTGAGCGCTAAATCAGATAAAAAGTCTGAGAAATCAGAGAGAAACTCTGTAAGGCCCAGGTGGACGATAGATGATAACAAGTAAGACTGGTTTCTGAGTTTCACAGCTGGGGTGGACGAGGCTAAGCATCAGGCTTTCAAATGAATTAAAAGTCTGTTTTGGTCTTTCGTTAATTAATAGGCTGGTGTGAAAAATTGCTGCCACACCGCCCCCTCGGCCTGTGCTTCGAGATTTCTGGTAGTTAGAATGACTCGGGGGTGTTGATTCATTTAAACTAACATAATCATCCTGCTGCAACCAGGTTTCTGTAAGGCAGAGTAAATCGATTTGTTGATCAATTATTAAGTCATGTACTAACAGAGACTTGGAGGAGAGCGACCTAATATTTAATAATCCACACTGTTTTACTCTTTGGTTAAGATGTGGATACTGTATTGTTCTTTTTGATTTTTTATGTTTAAATTGTTTATTGCTGGTTTTTAGTTTGGTTTTTGTCTGTTTGGGAGCTGACACGGTCTCAATGGAGATGGGTTTTGGGGGGGGTAGCAGGAGGAGAGAAGCTGCAGAGAGGCGTGTAAGACTGCAACTCTGCTTCCTGGTCCCAACTCTGGATAGTCATATTTTGGGGGGTTTCATAAATTTGTCCAGATTTCTAGAAATGAGAGCTGCTCCATCCGAAGTGGGATGGATGCCGTCTCTCCTAACAAGACCAGGTTTCCTCCAGAAGGTTTGCCAATTATCTATGAAGCCCACATCGTTTCTGGGACACCACTCAGACAGCCAGCAATTTAAGGAGAACATGCGGCTAAACATGTCACTCCTGGTCTGATTGGGGAGGGGACCAGAGAAAACTACAGAGTCAACATTGTTTTGGCAAAGTTACACACTGATTCGATATTGATTTCAGTGACCTCCGATTGGCGTAACCGGGTGTCATTACTGCCGATGTGAATTATGATTTTACTGAATTTACGTTTATCCTTATGTGGTGGCGCGAATGAGGAATAACCGGGGACGGTAACTAAGATGTTGACAACGCCACCTGGGGGAGGGAGTTACACCCCAGGAAAGATATCTCTAGCCAATGTAAGTGTTACACTGGCAACCAAAGCCCACAGACTCGTCATTAACGGCAAAGGTGAGGCAGGTGAATTTTACAAATCAAGGTTTATTAAGAAGAACTACTAAAAACATAGAATTATAAAATCAAAAAGGCACCTAAGGTAGCAGGGTTGAGACGGCAAAATAGTTAATTAAAACGACCAGACTCCCTACCACGATGCTACCCTAAAAACAATCACAACATGATAAAAGAGCAACTAAACAAAATGGTGGAGACCGGCCACTTGAGGAGGCAACCTACAGGGAGGAGTGCCCAAGGGTGCCATCAATTACTCACCCGTGTGATTTCACTGCAGACCTCACTCACACTAAACTCTAAATGGTGCAATCTACCTATGCCCGGTGTGTACACTCGCATGCATCGGGGAGGGGATTCCACCTCACGTGCCTAGCCCCTCAACAAGCGGCCACACCTCCACTAAAGCAATAAAAGAAAGCATAAAACGTTAAACAGATTAGTAAAAGATCTACATAAAACAAATACACCCCAAATTACTGTTTGTTATAAAAGCATTGCGTAACAAACAAAACAGCATATGACAAGACAGCAGCAGTATAGTGCAAGCCTGCAACAAAAGAGGGAAACAGTTGTCAAAGTCCACCCTACTATGCCACGTTATGATGAACACAAGAGTCCCACTTACCACTCTCTAAAGCAGGGGTGGGCACCGAGGGCCGGTGTCCCTGCAGGTTTTACATGTGTCCTTGAACCAACACAGCTGATTTAAATGGCTAAATTATCTCCTCAACATGTCCTGATGTTCTCCAGAGGGCTGGTAACGAACTAATCATGTGATTCAGGTGTGTTGACCCAAGGTGAGATCTAAAACCTGCAGGGACACCGGCCCTCAGGGCCTGGAATTGCCCACCCCTGCTCTAAAGGGCAATACTAAACTGAGTAACTTTCCTGGAGAGATCTGCAGCGCTTAACTGCCTAATGCTCGCAGCCACCTTGGATGGACAAGACTGCCAAATGACTCCTTCTGGTAGTGAAGCGCAGCTGTTTCTTATAAGCCTGCTAATTGTCAACTGGGAAGGAGTGGATGTTAGTGGTGCGTTTGTGGACATCATGTAAAATCCTACCCCAGAATCTACTTCACTACACTTAGCCAGCAGTTTTAAATTTCCTTCAATGTTGCCTGCTCTGGCCCCTGGAAGACGATTGACTATGGTTGCCGGTGTCTCTAGCTTCACATGTCTGAGAACAGAATCACCAATTACCAGAGTTTGACCCCCGACGGGTGTGTCGCCGAGTGGGGAAAAATGGTTAGACACATGTATGAATTTGAGGAATGGATCCAAAATGCAGACACAAAGGAACGTGAAAGAAAATTTTAATATTAACAGAAAGCAAGCCATTTATTAAGGCTGGTAAAATAGGCAGAACCAGCTTCCAGTTTGGATTCGGGAGACAGACACTATCTCTACTTTTAAGATTAGGCTTCAAACTTTCCTTTTTGCTAAAGCATATAGTTAGGGCAGGATCAGGTGACCCTGGATCCTCCCTTAGTTGTGCTGCAATGGATGTAGGCTGCCGGGGATTCCCATGATGCACTGAGTTTTTTCCTTTCCAGTCACCTTTCTCACTCACTATGTGTTAATAGACCTCTCTGCACTGAATCATACTTGTTATTAATCCACAGCATGTCTTTATCCTGTCTTCCTTCTCTCACCCCAACCAATCACAGCAGATGGCCCCGCCCCTCCCTGAGCCTGGTTCTGCTGGTGGTTTCTTCCTGTTAAAAGGGAGTTTTTCCTTCCCACTGTCGCCAAAGTGCTTGGTCATAGGTGGTTGTATGATTGTTGGGTTTTTCCTCTGTATCTATTATTGTGCGATCTACTGTACAATATAAAGCGCCTTGAGGCGATTGTTGTTGTGATTTGGTGCTATATAAATAAAATTGAATTTAATTGAATTAAAAGATTACAAAACAAAAGGCAGAAGTGAAGCTAAACAATAACCTAACCTGGGGACAAACCATGAAACCTGACATGGATACAAACATACCTGGAACATGGAAACGTGGCACCAAAGACAACAGATGACCTGACACTGAACAAAGGAGGACAGGACTTACAGTGGCTTGCAAAAGTATTCGGCCCCCTTGAACTTTTCCACATTTTGTCACATTACTGCCACAAACATGAATCAATTTTATTGGAATTCCACGTGAAAGACCAATACAAAGTGGTGTACACGTGAGAAGTGGAATGAAAATCATACATGATTCCAAACATTTTTTACAAATAAATAACTGAAAAGTGGGGTGTGCGTAATTATTCAGCCCCCTGAGTCAATACTTTGTAGAACCACCTTTTGCTGCAATTGGATTCCATTAAAATTGATTCATGTTTGTGGCAGTAATGTGACAAAATGTGGAAAAGGGGGACGAATACTTTTGCAAGCCATTGTAAGTACACAGAGAGATAATGAGGGGATGAGGAACAGCTGGGACAAATCAGACCTAACAAGACAAGGGGAAACAAAACTAGACTCACTGCATATAGGACAAGGACTTTCACGATAAAACAGACATCACAAGGGTAATCTAATAAACAAATGAACTTAGCTAACCTAAAGAACTTATAAATAAACATCGACATCCAAACAAACTAAAACTTAAAATGCTGGGTCAACAGACCCAGGAAAGTGACAGTAAAATCATTTATTATACACATTATACTTATTTTCTTAAATTGCTTATCTATTATCTGTATTTTCACCTGAGGGTCTAGGGGTGCTGCTCTTCTTTTCATAACAAATTAGGACATGTTTATGATCACACACTGACAATATCAGGCCAATTTTGGCATTACTCCATCAGTGAACAGCATGCCCATGCTAACTTAAACTAGACCAGCAAGCTAACCACATGTGTATTAAGTGTTACTTAAGAATAGGAACCAAACAAATTAACGGAACGAAATTAACTGTAACAGCAGTTTGCAAAACATTGTGACAGTTCTCAAGTGTTCCTACCTCAAATACAGCGAGTGTTGCTGTGTTTTTGTTGTTAAATGGACGAGGAGAGCCCGTGGCTCGTGAGAGGATGCGGCATTTCGTCAGTGGAGCATAGAACGACGTCTGTGATTGGTCAACAAGTGAGTAAAGCTGCATCTGATTGTTCGAAAGCCTCAACCAAAGAGCTGCTGGTCACGGCAAGATACAAACTCGCCGGAGCTCTGAGTGAACGGCACATCCGGGACCTTCAGCACTCAGCAGAGACTTATCTTGACGTATGTATTTACCTTTGATATCCATGACTCGACGCACATTTAGCAAGGTAAAGTTGTATGTTTAACAAGCTAATTAACGCTAGTTAAACGGAATTAAAACAATACACAATCGATTTGAACAAACTGTGTGATGAATGATGATAAATGCTAAAAAATTACTTAAGATTTATCTTCAACAATAGATATTAGAAGTTAAATTTAACTGTTTTTAAATTCCCACGGAGTTAAAGGGACCATGCCTTGCATGTGCTCTGCATCTTCAACTGCACAGACAGTCAGTCTACGCTCTTTTTAAGTGTAGCTAACTGCAACACACATTTTTTTTTCAACACAAGATATGTTTGGGGGGATTTAAATGTTAATATTAATGTTTTCGTATTTAGCACAAACCAATAGGTCTGGGTCTCTGGCCCAGCGTTTCTGACGTTATTCTAAGGTTTTTGAGTTTCTTATGTTTAGTGGCGGGTTAGTTGAGTTTGGCTTAATGTTATTAACATTGTTTTAAGGAGTTTATGTTAGGGCTGTATATTACAACGTTTGTATTTTCATGCCATTTTTCCTGTTTTATTTTGAAAGAGTCTGTTGTGTTCAGTTCATTAATCTCACTTGCCTGTTGTGTCAATAGAATCATTTGTGCCAGCTACTTCCCTGCTCTCCTTCCATCCTGTCTCAACCTCCAACAGGAAAGTAGAAGTCCTCATATGGTAGGACCAGTGATTGTAGTGTGTGTTACACTGTCCTCATATTGTTTTAAGCTGTGAAAGACATGAGTGTGTTTCAGTTGCCTTCCTCATGTGGTAGGACCAACAACTCTAGTGTGGGTTACACTGTCCTCATATTGTTGGTAGCAGAACTGTACAGTGTTAAGTTTCTATAGAATCTGGTATAAGGAAGTGAGATCCTTCTGTAATAATGTTCACTGATACAAATATGATCTGTAGTTAATTATCTAGTCGGGATTTATACTAGAGAATGTTTCTGACGTTATATTGTTGTCTTTTGTTGCAGACACCAAGTGCTGAGGTCCTGTCTCAGCCTCATACAGACCAATTGGTGAGTGACATACCCACTTCATTCTTCAAACAGGTTACACATCATGTTTTTGTATTTGGTATCAAGTATATCTGTCAGTTGGGCCTAGTGCATAAATGAAATGCACTTTAATTGTATTAAAACAATCAGTTTGAGTCAAAGTTTCCCAAAATCAACATTAGCATTAGGAGAAAGTAATTGTCTATACCATTTGTTAGTCCAAACTTTCCCTTAAAGCATCAGCTTAATCTTTATTCTGACTACATTTGATATTTTTGTCCTTTTACACATGTTTTTGTCCATTTAACCTCCCGCCGATCAGTTTACATGATTTAATTTCTGGGGAAATAGATGGCTTTACATCAGTGTTGGGTTTAGAGCTTTTATTGACAACAGCAGGAGAAGTTAGAAGTCAGGAACATGAACTCTACATGTGTTCAGTCGTCATGTCCTCATATTGTTTTAAGCTGTGAAGGACATGAGTGTGTTTCTGTTGCCTTCCTCATGTGGTAGGACCAACAACTCTAGCGTGTGTTACACTGTCCTCATATTGTTGGTAGCAGAACTGTACAGTGTTAAGTTTCTATAGAATCTGGTATAAGGAAGTGAGATCCTTCTGTAATAATGTTCACTGATACAAATATGATCTGTAGTTAATTATCTAGTCGGGATTTATACTAGAGAATGTTTCTGACGTTATATTGTTGTCTTTTGTTGCAGACACCAAGTGCTGAGGTCCTGTCTCAGCCTCATACAGACCAATTGGTGAGTGACATACCCACTTCATTCTTCCAACAGGTTACACATCATATTTTTTTATATGGTATCAAGTATATGTGCCAGTTGGGCCTAGTGCATAAATGAAATGCACTTTAATTGTATTAAAACAATCAGCTTGAGTCAAAGTTTCCCAAAATCAACATTAGCATTAGGAGAAAGTAATTGTCTGTATCATTTGTTAGTCCAAACTTTCCCTTAAAGCATCAGCTTGATCTTTATTCTGACTACATTTGATATTTTTGTCCTTTTACACATGTTTTTGTCCATTTAACCTCCCGCCGATCAGTTTACATGATTTAATTTCTGGGGAAATAGATGGCTTTACATCAGTGTTGGGTTTAGAGCTTTTATTGACAACAGCAGGAGAAGTTAGAAGTCAGGAACATGAACTCTACATGTGTTCAGTCGTCATGTCCTCATATTGTTTTAAGCTGTGAAGGACATGAGTGTGTTTAAGTAGAAGTCCTCATATGGTAGGACCAGTGATTGTAGTGTGTGTTACATTGTCCTCACATTGTTTTAAGCTGTGAAGGACATGAATGTGTTTTTGTAGCCTTTCTCAATTGATAGAACCAACAACTCTAGTTTGTGTTACATTGAAACTGAACAGCAGGTATGGATGTCATGATGATAATAATACTCTATCCGATTTCAAACAATCACACTCTAATGAGTATTATTAGTAGATTATGTTCACATGTAAAATATTCATATCAAATGGTAAATGGCCTGTATTTGTATAGCGCTTTACATATTCAGTCATCCACTCATTCACACACACATTCACACACTGGTGATGGCAGCTACATTGTAGCCACAGCCACCCTGGGGCGCACTGACAGAGGCGAGACTGCCGGACACTGGCGTCACCGGGCCCTCTGACCACCACCAGTAGGCAACGGGTGAAGTGTCTTGCCCAAGGACACAACGACCGAGACTGTCGGAGCCGGGGCTCGAACTGGCAACCTTCCGATTACAACTCTTGAGCCACGATCGCCCCTTAATTTAGAATTACACACTGCCCAAACCTGACTTTGCCTACAATGCAGAGAAAAAAGCAAGCAGACCTATTGCATGCATTGATTCTCATATTTCACTGTTACTTTTCAAAGGCTCAAGGACCAAGTATTCTGGGGATCCAAGCCACACGCTTTACTCAGCTGCCCTGAACAACATGAAGGGCACCTCTGCCTCAATCACCCTGGACAACAAAAACATTAGCAACACTTCACCAAGAAGGGGCAAAGGCACCCAAATACAAAATGTTTTAGGTGAATATACTTGTGATCAAAGGACAAGTTTATTGTTTTCAGACATGACACTATTGAGAGTTTTTATCATAAATCATTTCATCTTATTTGATTCCCAGCAGAACACAGCACTTCAAATGGTTCATTCCAAGCATCCTTAAAGGACCGATAAGCAATATCTTTTCACTGCTAGGTGTGCTGTTTTGCACTGCCTGTAAACCAAACCAAAGTCTATGGCTGGAGATCAACACAGAGAGAGGGATTGTGACTTCATGCTGTACTCCAGATGTAATTACACCTCTAGTTCTTCACATAGCCATTTTTAATTCCTTCAACCTAAAGTATGATGAATTGTGCTTATTGCTCCTTTAAAGTGCTCCAGTAGAAAGCAAGGTTTAAGAACATTTTGTATTCACATTATTAACTAGAATATTTTCTATCTTTTCTTGCATTCACATTAAGATATTTTCTTTTGTTTCCATTCATGACAGCTGGGAAGGTGAGAAGCAAGTGGACAAATGATGAAGTAAAGGTTGCTGCTAAGTACCAGGTAAAAAGGAATGTGACTGCTGCTTCCAAGCAGAGCCGGCAGCTCGGAAAGGCAGAGACTGGGTTGCCATAAAGTACTACATCCACAACAGGATCATAGCATTAAAAGAAAGATGCAAGAAAAAAAGAAACAAGCAAGAGAGATACTTTGTTGCTTCCACAGTTATGTCAGTATTGTAGTTTTCTGTATTGCATTGTTCTTACTCATAAATCTGTGGTTTATGCTGGGTGCTTTTTGCAATTAAATGATAAGAAAGGCAGATAATGTTCCACGTTTTTATTCACATGAACATTCACTACAAAATGAATTAATGCATTACAATATTAAGACTTAAAAAGTAGACTGACCACATTTGACCTATGTCTTTTTTAAAGTCTCTACACAGCTCATATTTACTGTTTTATTAACACATAAATGTCTGATATTTCTGTCAGAAGTTACAAGACTGGTGAGCATTACTATTGTGCATCCATGCCTGTTATATTGTAATCTCAAAAGGAGCCAAGCTAAAAATACAGAACCTACCCTTACCTGGTCCTTATAAGTCATGTATACTTGAAAATTATGTGTTTCCATGGGCTTCACAATTCACCTAAACATGAAATATCAGTGTGTGACCTTATGGTGCTCATAAGTCACATAAACCTGACAGTGTCCTCACAAGTAGCATTAAATTCAGGTTTGACCAAAATTTCACCCTAGCCAAAATCTCAACAGATGGGCGTGTTCCTGGAAGCATGGGTCAAGTTTTGTGTGATTCCCATGCCTCTAGGACCTTCAGAAAGGCACGTTCCCATTTGTCACATTTTTGTCATAGGTCCTGATATTTCATGAAAACACGTATGTGTGTGTGTGTGTGTGTGTGTGTGTGTGTGTGTGTGTGTGTGTGTGTGTGTAAAACAGAGAGCGAGAGGGGACATTGACCTTGCTCTACTTACGTTTGGTTTTCTTGCAATGGTGGTGATCCAGGAATTTAAGCCTCTTCTGCTATTCTCTAAGTAGCTGTAAGTGGTTGTGCGTCATTCTGCAGAAGTGTGCCAAGCTAAATGCCTGGACTGCAAATGCGAATGTGGGTCCAGGTCCATAGTGAATAAATCAGACTGCAAAGAGAAGACTGTAAGTTGTATTGCTTTAGCCATAGTAATGACGTAACAATGAAACTGACAAGTGATATAGTTGGGTTAGCTTTAATGGCTCATAACACCATTGGATATTTCTATTTCTCTATTTTTTTTTAAAAAATAATTACACCTAGAAGTTTCCACCAATGGTTGCATAGCTACAAAGCATTTTTAAAAGGATATCACAGTGTAGTGTTTTGGTTAATGTACTGCAGTTCTGCAATAGTCACAACAGGCTGTAAAATGTTGTCATGAGCTTTTTACTCCGCCTGTTCGGGTAAGACAATTCATATGGCATTACATTTGTTGGTTTTGGGGTTTTTTTGTTTTTGAAGATTGAACTATTTGTTCTTCAGAGGTTTAGGTGGTGCTGATAAGTATAAAACCCAATAATGATCTTTAAAAATAATGAAAAAAACGTGAATAATGTTCTCATAAAAATAAAATATACATTAAATTGGTTCTCAGGTTTATGTTACATAACAAAACACTGTAACATTTTCATGGTTCAATGAGCTATAAAACACTTAATCAAGTAGAATGATGAAAAAAACTAAGCGTAATGTCTCCATATGAGGACACCGGAACTCAGGAGGTTGATTTAGATAATGCTTTGAAATAATTAACCAATTAAGTGTCCAGATGCAGTACCAAGATGGTGAGTTTAGTAGCACTGCTTTTGAACTTATTTTTTAAAAATGACAATGGCTATGTTTGGAAGCATGGTGGTGGTATCATTAACTGGTTTAGGAATGGATAAATCAGAGTAACATTAGGCTTCTGGCTTTCCCAAACCCCCAACCTCAGCCCAAGCCACCTCTTAAATTTGACGTCATTAGCTATTTCCGGGTCCAAACTCTTCTTCGGTTCCCCAACTCAAACACAATAAAATGATCAGTGTAGCTGCTCTCCTAGATGTTACAATAAAGATTAACATCCAGGCATCCATAAACAAAAGAATTTATCAAGGTTAACAGAGTTAGCAAAAAGTTAACCCGCTAGTTTCCATCTATTCAATTCAATTTAGTTTTATTAATATAGTGCCAAATCACAACAACAATTGTCTTTAGGCACTTTATATTGTAAGGTAAAGACCCTACATGAATACTAAGAAAACAGAGAAAATCCCAACAATCATATGAGCCTCTTTGAGCAGCTAAAGATGAGATACCATTTTCTGACTGATGGATTTCTAAAAAACTAAAACATGCAGCTCTGCTATCACTTCAGACATGAATGAAGACAGAAAACCAAACAGCAGTAATGTTTGTATGGTCACTGAAGTTGTGCTAGGTGACATATAACTAGTGGCTAGCTTCAGAGTGAAGATAACTTTTATATGAGGGTCCCTAAAGGGTCGGGACAAATGCAATCATAAAGGAGATAAAGACGCTGATGATCCATTCACAGCACAAGCTGAGTCATAAATCCTGATCCTCCACACTGATGTCTTAGTTAGCCTTGAAGTAGATGTCATTGTCCAGATATTTGGGGTCCAGGAAAGGGCAGTAGTTTTATCATAAGGTTTTCAAAACTGAAAACATGCGATGCACATCAATATTGCTAATAAAAAACTAAAGAGACAGACAATGATCACATATTATTTTTATAGGTTTGTTTATAAATAAAACTAAATGAACTAACTAACTCAATGAAACAAGATAGAAAGTATTACAACATGTTAACATATGCCTTAATTATCCGAGGAGGAGCTCGGACTCTGAAGCGTTGGTACATCATCACTTAGTAAGTGGACTGAAAATTTGTGGCCTATGCCTGAAAACTGGGTCTGTGCCAGGTAAATGATAGAGTCAAATGAAGAGCTATGGTGGGGGTGTATGTATGTATTTGAACTTGTATATATAATTTGACCATGTGTGGATTAGAGAAAATTTTAAAAATAAATTCAAACTAGTGGACTGTGGAAGTAATTAAAGATGCATAGTGTACAACCATTCCACCATGAACAATAAATAGATAAATGGAAACCAGTGAAAACCCCCCAAAAATCTTTTTAAAAAACTGGATGACATAATATTAATTCCAGTATGTAATAAAACATGCAGGAATTCTGGTTTGATTCTGTAAAAGTCACTAGTATCTACTGTGCTTTTTTTTTCATCTTCATTTTAATAATAAAAAGTGAAACATCATCAGGATTGTTGCACTGACTCATGCTAAATTCACAGATATCTCTGTGAAGCACCGAAACCTGAAACATTAAACCGGACAGACTTGGTTTTAAAAATCTTTTTTTTTTTTTTTGTATCCTCGACATGTTTTCTGGAAAATCCTTAGTATAAAGTTTATTATCCTTAGAATAACAATTTCTGGGAAAATGAAAACATAAGCATCCATTAACACACAGTAAAATTTGGTTATGAGCCTGTAGTGTTGCTCTGTGATGCTTGCCAAGGGTCTTCCTTTGCCTGTAATTACTGGATCAAATTCACATCACACATTAACATGAAGCAGACAGCCAAATATGTTTTATTCCAACACTGAGAATTTATATCCTGAACTATGTTTTGTCCTTATATCACACTGAGATGCAATTTTAGCCAAGCTTGGCCAACAGATGAATATGTTTGCTTGACCTAACTGAGTTCCTGGAGTGAAGGCTTCAACACACACTCACACACACATACAAGTCATAGTCTTCCTTCGTAGGCAGACTTGTAGCGATGTGGTCAGTGTCCTGGACATGAGAGATTTAGTCGCTCGGGGTGTGTTTCGTCCCCGTCCCTGATTATGTCCTCAAACTCCTCTCCACCGGTGCAAGGATAATTACCAAGTCCGCTCGCTGCGAGGGACTCCTCCTCTTTTCCTTCTTTTTATGTGCACCCATTTCTAATTATGCACTGCAAGGGAAGTTAAGGTCTGTTTTTCATAATTCATGTTTTGCTTACAAAGTGTAAAGACTGCTGTTCGCCAGACCTCTCACTCACTCCTCCACCCACCAAGTCCTTGTTAAATTTTTGTGTTGGTGCTGAGTTTAAACTAATATTTTTTTTAAAGTGGAAAATCATCCTACCGTTATGATCAGCTCAAGTTCCTGCTGCTCCAGCCATGAGAAAGCTGAACACATTTGCTCCAGCAGAGTAAGAAAAGCTGTTCATGAACACAATTTTTCCCCTTTTTTAGGATTATATTTTCAGGAAGGCTGCCAACTCCTATCACTCTCAGCTTTGGCACAGATGCTCATTTAAAGGAAATAAAGTTTTTCAAAATGATCTTTTTTTTAGCGCTCCAGTTCTGAGAAAGTGGCTGAATATAACAGTCCTTTTGAAATAATCACATATAAAAGACACAGACTGCAGGTTGCAGCTCCCACACAAACCCGTGTACAGGCACAGTGACAGTTTGCTGTCTGAAATCATAGATATGGACACATCTATGTAGTACTGTTCAGCTATCATATTATATTTCCCAAACTGTTTTTCTATTGGATACTACACTATTCTGAGAAACTACATCTCTCAAAGTTTTGACTTTAAAGACATCTCAGGGGGCTGTAGGGCCTCTAGCTAGCAGCTAGCTAGCAAAATTCAATTCTATCTTATTATAGGCAAATTCAATAGTTTCCTTTAATAATTAACAGTAATTTGAGCAGTTAGTTGGACAATCACGATAATAATGCTACCATTAAGCCAGTCATTATATCCTGGTTTTTTATAGGCTTTCCTCTTTATGTGGGTAGATAGACGTGCTAAAACTATTTGTGCTTTAAGGTTGTACAATCGTAGTTTCATAAACAAGAAAATAGGCTAAGAACATATGCTACATGCTACTACACAATCTTTTAAAATAACCAAAGCTTCAGTAACTGCCTGACAGAAAAACAACCAATCAAAGGAGAACAGAATAATCCTGCAGCTGATCCAACCTTTCTGTCAGTCAGGACCAGGAGAACACCTCTGGGCCTTCAAAATTAAACAAAGCGCCAGAGACTGCAGTTCCTTGGATGAATGCTTTGGGTTAGTCTTAAAAATCTCAAAACTTCTGTTTAAATTTTGTTTTGGTATAACGTTACGTATAATTCAGGGTATGGCCTCTAACAGGTAGATGTAATTATTTCAGCATTTAGCTGCATTCCAAACGTATTCGAGCAGTTTTGCTGGTGACTGAATGATGTTTCAAGCCTGTTTTCCAATTAGCATCCCATTTTGGAGTGAATTACTCATTCATTACCATAACGGTGGTTAAGTGTTTGTGAGCTTAATTGTATCTTGATTTTAATTATTGGAGACATGTGCAGATGTTGGCAGGGAAAATCTTGCATGGACCCACATGTTATCTAAAGGAAAAAGATGACTGCTGTAGCTTTGCATTGTTTCATTAAACCAATAGTGAATTCTATCTCACTGTGTTATTACTGACAGTCCTGCTGTCATATTCCCAGGGTCTTGGACCCAGAGCTTTGAGGATTTGTGGGTTCCCCTGCCTCTGCCCTTCTTGTGCCAAGTTAATTTCTTTCCCATGTTAAGTTGCATCTTACTTCCGGTTTTATTTTAGTAGCTGTTTTTCCTGTGTCCTGTGTTGAGTTTAACTTCCCTCATGTCATTATTTTAATTATCTTCAGCTGTGTTCCCCACCTGTTTCCCATTTGCTCATTATCTCTTGTCTATGTTGTCCCTTGTTGTGTCGTCCATGTAGCCGTGTGTCTCCTTGTGCTATGTTCTCTGTGCTTCCTGAATTTGTATTCCTGTTGATATCTGATCTTCAGATTCCCTGGCTTTGGTCCTGAAATGTTTTGGGATTTTCAGACGTCATGTAATTGCTGCACTAACAGCATTAAATGCTTTGAGCTTAATTCCCATCTCCTGCATTTGGGTCTGCTAAAATGAATCAACAGTTCACACAGCAGACAGCTGTCGTGGTTGCCTGTCAGTGTCTCAGATAGTTCAGCTTTAGTTTTCACATTTCCAAATATTCAGGTTCCATTTCCTAACACCTGCTACGTGGCTTTCAGACAAGCTTTACTAGTATTCTTGTAGTCTGGACTATTCAGCAGTTTGGAAAAATATTTAAAAAACTCAAAGTGGAATCAGCACAGGACTGGAGTTTCATTCTAAACAGGGAGCTTGGAGTCTATCACACATCCCTGTCTGTTGCTGCAATCAGTGAATAAAGGCAAAAATACTCCCCAAATATTTTGAATCTGTAATTTTGACTGAGTCTTGGGTCATTTCAACAAGAAATTACACCTGTTCTGAATTTGTGGCTTAAGCCCTTGAGCCCCTGAGCCTTTCAGGATCATCAATGAAACATGGATACTTGGTTTTTCAATTCAAATCACTATTATTTATATAGCAGCCAATTCACAACATGATATCAGGATGCTTGATATTGTAAGGTAAAAAAAAGACAAGAGAAACCCAATGATGTGATGACTCCCTATGACCAAGTACTTGGTGACGGTGGGAAGGAAGAATTCCCTTTTAACAGGAAAAGACCTCTGGCAGAACCAGGATCAGTGAGGGGCAGCTCTGAATGTGATTGGTTGGAGGGGCGAGGGGAAGAAGGAAAACAGCGGTATCATTAAGTGAAAATTGAAACTACCCCTAAGTTGTGTAGCATGTTAACTATATTGACTGTAGCATGTTGATCCAAACAGCTAAATAAGTAAATGTTGGGGTGTCTGACATGCTTCAACTTAAAATAAATATAAATATTTATTGATGGTCTGTTTTACAGTTTACTCATAAAAGCCAAAAAATGAAAAAAAAAAAAATAGAAATAACAATTAAGCCAGAATAAAAATGTCAAAACACTGGGAGCAGAAATGCATGAAAATCCCAGTTTAGCTACTCCCATCCAACCTCGCAGTGGCTTGATTTAACTGCCATTCCACTCGGATTTAGAGGCATCACTGCATCTCTGACCGCTCACAGCACGGCATCTCTGAATGAATATGGTAACGATATGTACACATATAGAACACTAGCACTCGGAGGTACAAACTCTCTTCCAACAGACAAGTCTTATTATCGATAGTGTTTATATTTCTCACAAAACCGAGGACAACAGTGACGTGTACAAGAATGTGCAGAAGCAGCACAACATGGAGAGCTCAGTGAGGTTTGTTACAGCAGCCTGGGACAGATCACCGTATTCCACAAGCAGCAGCGACAGCTCTCCCCCATTCACAGCATATATATTTTCATCTCGCTCTCTCACACCCACCCACACACACACACACACACACACACACCTTTACAGTTTAACCCCCAAAATTTCATTGTTATTTTCATTGTTTATTGCCAATTGTTTATTAATAAAAACTATATTTGAAAATATTTGTACTGTGTAATAAGGATATCCTAAATAATTGCACAACGAGCACATGTACTTTAATGAATTTCTTTAAAAGGCTTTGAACCTGACTGATAGTGTTAATCCTGATGGATTTTTTTTTTTTTTAATTTTAGCTGTCCTGGTGAAATTGATATTGTGAATTCCTTTGACCAAGATAATCTTATCCCATAAAAGTGTTATTTTGAACATACGCTTTGGCATAATCTAAAACTTATAGTACTGCGTTGAATCCCCCGTAACGTCTACACCGCAGTGAACAGCGTCACTGTTCGCGCTGGTACGTCTGTATTGCTCTGCCATCATAAGTGAAACTAAGTTACTCATTTTGGACTTGAAACTAATAAATACTGAACAGTTACTTTGACTGAGATTCAAACACATATAAGCAGAGCTATGAAAAACAGAAAAATGGCCTGACTGGCAGATTACTGTGCATTAGCATTTTGAGCAAGCTAGATCCAGTTACAGCTCATGTTTGGTTCACGGAGGCACTTTCCTTTTTCTTTACATGGCATAATACTTTCCCACATATCAGAGCCACTGAGGTGTGCATCACTGTAGCATTTTTGGGAGGGTGCACATCAAGGTACAATGTCTGTTATGGCATATAGGACACAGTATAGATTTAACACAGTACTATAAATCAGACATGAAGCAGGATACTTGATGTTTGTCATGTTACCTTACAGCTGGAAGCAGTAGGTCTCATGCAACATATATATAACATGAAAGATTTGACTGAAAACAGCTCTTCAAATCTGTATCCTGACTGTATTTCAAGGAAGATCAAGAGGCATTTTTAAAATATTTAATTGTGTGTTTTATCACTTCACCTTGAAATTGGACACATGTCTATACGACTTTCAAAGTCACTGGATATCTTAACAACAGAAAACAGTGTCTTTTAAAGCCATGTTTAAGTTCATAAGTTCAAGTTCACAAGTTTGTGAACTTGTTAAATCTGAACTTCACCTTTTGACATCCACCAGGTTACCGGCAACCTATCCAGGGTTAGTCACCTGCTAAATCAGCAAATTTTAAGAAACTAAACTAGTAACTAGTAAGAATTTTGCTGTTCAGATAATTTCTGAAACATTAATTTTGGAATTACATCTTTTTCCTATTAAAAGCTTTGTGTGTGTTCCAGAGAAGTGAAAATTAAAAATGAATGGGCATTCACCGAGACGGGTCTCAGTAACCAGGTGGATGTTAATGAAATCGATCCCATCATTTGGTGAGGTTTGTTATCATGAACTGATCTGCATTGGGCCACCAGTGCATTAAACTAAAAGTCGAGACAAGCACTCATGTCTGAACACTTTGAACAACAGCTTTTTAGCCAAGTTTAAGTGAAGAAAATTCAAAAGAGTTGAGATCAAAAACAAGAATTATTTGCCTCTCGCCTTTTTCTTTTAAATTAAAGTGCAGCAGAATGGGCTTTACTGCACGTTCACACAAACACAAAGAGGAACAAGCCAGAACTCACACACATACATAAATGCGCACAAGGAGTCGAGTTAATTCAGTCATACTGCTTTCTTCTGATGCAAATCACTCACGTGTGACCGACTTTTAGAAACAGCAGTTAAGATAAGTGGACCATAAGGCACGTGGCAGTCATAGGATATTGTAACCTGTGTTTAATCTCAGATTTCCAAAACAAAAGAAAGAAAGAAAGAAAGAAAGAAAGAAAGAAAGAAAGAAAGAAAGAAAATGATTTTTTACAATCCTTCTAACAGTGATTCTTGTACAATATAACATAAATACTGTGTTGGAAAAAATGATATTCCAAATTTTTTTTTTTACCACTTTCAGTCTCTCTCTGTAAACATTGAAAAATGCAAATCAAGTCTCCTCAGTTCTCAACAAGACAACATCAAAATAACAACAAATGTTCCGTGTGTAAGGCTCAGCCACCTCACTAATCAAACAGTCTCTAAAGGAAACCTTTTCAGTTTGCTTCCTTTTGTTTTCTAATCCGTTAAATGTTCCAAGGAGTGAACCATGCTTAATTGTAGATCCACAAGGAGCAGAGGTGAGCAGGGGGGAGCTAAGGGATGGGGCCAGGGAGGACAGGGGAGAGGGGGCTGTGAAGAAGGGCTCCATCTATCAGAAGAGGCTGGTCAGCGTGGTCTGTGATGGGCTCCGGCACTCGTGGACATCCATGCTACCTGGCACGGAGGTAAGCACAGAAGTGACAGTGGGCATGGTGGGGTTGGTCAAGTCCGTAAGGGTGGTGGGTGTGCTGGAGGGACTCATGGAGGCATTGGAGATCTCAGAGGCCGGGCCTGACGGTGTACCACCCTGCAGCGTCGAGCCGTCGGACGCCTTGTCTACCCCGGTGCTCTCCTGCCGCAGCAGGTTCCTCCTGAATTTGGCCCGAGCGTTTTGGAACCACACCTGCAGATGGATGATTTGTTAGTACACTTCTAAATACCAAAAAAAAAAAAAAACCACGCATGTTTGATATCATAAAGGTATAACTTTCATGTAGGAAAAAACAAAATGAAAAACAAAGTACAACATTTTTACAGGAGCTTTCAGTTCAACCTACTTGGTCATTCCTGAGTGTGCAGATGGTTTTGCTTTTCTTGGGTCCAGGTTTTGAAATATCAACAACATTTTTTAATTTGGAACCGTTTCCTCCAGTAAAATAATTCCAAATATATTTGTTTTGGTGCTGAAATGTAATTTTCAGTGGTGTGAGCGCTTCCAGTATATTGGGCTAAATGTCTGCACGCCACTAAAGATAGATTTTGAAATATGTTCCACTGCCCTTTCTACAGTGTTCGATTAACCGGGAACTCCTGTCTCCAGCATTTTCAGTACACTACATTTATGCATTATGTTTGCTGTTGGTCATACAGTTTTATGCAGACTATAGTTTGAAGTGTTCTGCTGAGCGGTCAGTGCGACTGTTAACGTGCAACATAAATGCCAGCCCACTCCTTTAAAAAGTCTGTATATAAACTGGATTTCTAACAAAATGTAATGTGTCACTGTGAACACAGTGGACATGATTTCTTCTCTCAGTCTTGTCGCTTCCTACAGCAGGTAATACAGTTCAGGCTCTTCAGCTGCCTCACCACACAGCACCGACACTACTAAAAAGAGGACGTGATACTCATGCTGATGGATTACCTACTGTATCCCAGGCAGGTTTCGAAGCTAATTTTGATGCTCTAGTAAAATAAATGGAGACCTATGGCTGCCTGAAAGCTGGGAAAACCCCTCTCAGGGGTTTCAGCCTCTTGTGTTGGAAACTGGCTAGTTGTGAGGTATCAGCTGAGAGGTATCTAACACATTTTGATGTTTCCAGAACGCACAGTTGAGTCAGGAGCAAAGAAACGGCAAAAGGGTCTATCAGAAGACTGGCACAGACAAATAATAATTTATTTCATAATTGTTTGCTTACTTGACTTTAACAGCTAAAGTACCAAACGTGTTTCACAACGATTGGTGATGAAAACCAGAGCTGAAAGGACTTTAAATATCTGAAACCTAACTTTAAATGACTTTAAATGTTGCCTGTGCATTAGTCAAATCAAATTTACTAAGTGAATAAATCAAATTAGTATGTAAGTATGAAAACTTTAACTCAGCTTTAACTGAACACATTTCACAAATTTTCTTTGACTAAGACCAAAACCTCTCCGTACCTAAACCAGCCTGAGCCGAACTGTGACAAATGTAGAAACTGTCACATCTCAAGCAACAGACGTGTGTCTCTTGGGGAATAAGTATATTTCAAAAATGTAAATATATCAAAATATAACGCGGCTTGTGATGTCACTGAATCTCAAGAATACCCATATTATCTCCATTATCTCGTGAGCATGTCTTTGTGTCTCTTTAAAGTCTGTTTACAGATGTTCTGACTGGAGACAAAGATAAAAGAACACTTGGAAACACAAAGCCCGAGCACTCTTCTGCTGTGTATAAAAGCTATAAAAGTCTTTACTTTTCATGGCTACTCACACAAAAGAAATTAAGCCATTTCTTTTATTATGCTTGCACATGAAAACAGAGAGCAATATCCTCCTGCTTTCATTGACCCTGGGAAAAAAGCAACATGGGTCCTATTTACAGTGTATGCAGAAAGAAATGCAGTTATGATTTTACACATTTGCAATTAGATTAATGATATCCTTATTTTTTTATTACAACCTTCCTTTTTGCTCTAGAATTTTCATTTATTTGTCATGTTTTTGAAAATATGATTTCCTCTCTTTTTCCAGTAATAAAAGTGTGTTCTGTGATTTGCAGAGCGAATGAGGCAGCAGTCCTCGCCGAGCGGAGTGTTGGGAAGTGTTAGTGATGGAATCATGATGGAGCCATGGGAATCGGGCGGCTAGAGAGTCGCTTCAGCTGGAGTAACAGACATGAAAACTCGAACGCATCAAAGCAAAACGACTGCTTTGTTTTCTGTGAGCGTTAATTAAAGCAGCGGGATGTTTTTTTTTCTTCCTTCTCAGTAAAATTTTGATTTAGAAACCTTTTTGTCTTATTTTTCTTCTTTTCAGTACCCCAGATAATATGCTGTCGTCTTTTGTGGAAATCAAATGCTCTGTTGTGTTGTCTCTTTCTTTGCGTGTATTACAGAGCTTTTTGCTTTTCATCCCTCACTCATCACCATAACATCACATCATCCACTGAATTATATTACGTTTATTTTTTTTAACATTTCTCTTTGATTTCCAGGTAATTTTGGTTTCCAGCATGAACAGAAATATTGAGTCTGTTTTTCCTGAAGGCAATTAGAAATTCTGCTTCTGCTGTTATGAAAACGAGAAAAGAAAACAGAAACAAAAACAAAGGGAATCCAATTCTGATTTTGTTTTACTTGTTTCCTGAAGGTCTTCCAAGAACTTGAGATGAAAAACAGCAAAATCATAAAATAAAACAGCTGATTTGGCTCCTAACTGTAAAACACCACTTCATTTATATTACCATTGGTTATCACTGGAAACGTCTCCCTGTTGGCTTGTGCAAGCTACTTTTAGTAATAGAAAAGTGAACTGTGGTCGAGAAGTGAGAGGCTGCTGGCGCTACCTGTAAGACCCGCTTGGTGAGGCCAGTTTTCTGGGCAAGCTGCTTGAGGTCCTTGGCGTCTGGGTTGTGGTTGATGGCAAAGTAGGACTTCATGGTCCTCAGCTGGTGATGCTTGAAGGACGTCCGCATGCGCTTGGTCTTCTGACTGGAGCTGTACTGGGAGTCCCTGTCCATGGATTCGCCGTCGTTCTCATTACAGCTCAGCGCTTCATGTCGACAGGGAAGGGAGGACAGTGGGTTAAGACAAGTTGCAACTCATTATTAACGTCATCATTTCATTCCTCTGGTGCTGTTTATGAAATTCTCATGTCCCCAGAGTATTATACTGTTAACAGCAAGGAGGTGAAAATATATTTCAAAGAGTAGCCTGGGCATTTAAAACCTGCGCTTTCAATTTAATTTAATGTTATTTTTATAGCACCAGTTTGCCTTAGTGAGCAAATAATTCATATAAACAGCACTTGATGAAAAACAAAATCCTTTTCACAGAAACAGACCTGTGGCAGAACTGTTGTGGCAAATGGGGGGGGGGGGGGGGTGTATTTTATTTGTAATTTTTTCATATATTATTTTATTTAAATGTCTAGATTAAATTCAGCAAATCTATAGAAACTTTGTGCACTGAGGAGCTTCGTGAGGCGCTGACTTTAAAGCACGACAGTGTGACTGATCCAAATAACTAAGCTGTAAAAAAAAAGAAGAAAATTGTTTTCTAAGCTCTATTATTGTACAGATTTCTTTGTAAATACAATAAAAACGCTTCATTCTCTGTTTAAATCTGCACAGAAATACAAAGTGACCAAACAGCTGTTTCTTCCAGCTGCAGATCACCTCCTCTCCTCATGCACCAGTCTATCTGTTTGTGTCTTTCTGTCCTAGGAGGAGGTGCGAGCCTGGATACAGCCATCTCTCTCTCTCTCTCTCACACACACACACACACACGCACGCACGCACACACACAGTAACAACAACACACATGTATTTGTCCCCAGCCTGAAAAATTCTTGGCAATATTCAAAGTGTTGCTGCATGCATAACAGTTCGCGTTCAATATCAGAACGTTGCAAACGATGAATATGAAGTGAGTGAAAACCAACGGAATAACACTTCACTTAATTAGCCGATACACACCAGGCAGAACAAATGCTGCTTTCTGGCCAAAACATATGCTGTAGCTTTTTTTTTTTTTCTTTTACAAAAAATAGGAGAAAAGCAGCTTGTAGACGGTTTCCTTTTCCCTGGTCTTCCTGCATAGTTTACGGCCGTTAAAACCAATGTAGGAGCTGGCGCAAGGTTAGGGTTAGAACTGTTCTCATGTGTCTATTCAGGTGACGCTTTCGTGTTGTGTGTGGCTGCAAACAGAAGAGGGCGCATCGCTTCTTCACTCTCATCACTCAGCTTCACGAGCTTTTTCTTCGGTTTTTCTTAAATGCCCACATTGAAAAAGCAAAACTAATTCACAGCATTTTATACCGAATTTACTTTTCCTTCCTTTTTCGTCATCATGACACCCTGTATGTGTGTGTGTGTGTGTGTGTGTGCGCGCGCGCGCGCGCTTGTGTCTGTGTGGGTTTTCTTTTGACATTTTTTACATTTAAACGTCCATCACTATGTGAAATTATGTCAACTTACACATTTTTTCATCTTCTACGTTTTAAGAAATGAGAAATCCGAACAGAAGGCCTTCTTATGTGATCACTCCGAGGCTTTAACACCATGTTAGCTGCAATCGGCTTGTTTTTTACGTGAATATGGGAAAAGGATGAGACTCCAACCACATATTGCTGCCGTTAGCAACTTATTGCGCTCCCTACTCCCTCTTCAAGTGAATAACTCATCAAATCACATTGATCTGGCTGAAATAAACCCAGTTTGGCCTGGTCCCAATACAAAAAAATAAAAACGCTCACTCAGTGTGTGTATATGCCTGTGTGTGGTTGGAAAGGAGCGAGTGAGAGAGGGGTACAGAGAGGTGGTTTGGGGGAGGGGGGGGTGTTGTGCGTGGGTGAGGAAGACTAGTGGTGGTGGTGGCTGGGGGTAGGGTCTGTAGATGTCTATGGAGCCTGACAAGTGGAAAAGGGCGAAAGCAAAAGCCGGCACATCAAAAAACTTTTCTTTTCACTCCACAAAGAGGACATGAGAGGAAAAAAAGTTTAACATCCGCACACTGTTGCCACTGTAATTTTAGTTGTATTGAGTTGTATTAAAAGTCCAGTCCACATATTTCAGTCCACATATTGAGGCTGTTTGCAGTAAATAAGGTCTAAGTGAGCGCTCACTTGTTTCTATACTGCACTTTTCTTCTTTGTAACATGCGGCTGTTTTTGTCCCGTGGCCCACACTTGGCCCGCGAGCTTTTTCTCTGTTTAAAAGTTCAGGCTTATTCGTGCAGGGTGTTTAGCGTCTACACGAACGCGCTGCTGATACTTCAAAACTGAGCCGAAACTGTGCAGACTCACAAAGTGTGTATGATCCAGCAGAGGTTACAGGAAAGTGCGCAAAAATGTGAAAAGCACAACAAATGGAAAGGGTCGCTGTACGCCCACTATTTCGCACAATTCGGTGTTAAAAATATTACAGAGACACCAGGACGGGTTTAAACCTTCTAATATCTCACTTTGAAGTTACAGCGAACTCTAAATGGAGATATTAGAGCAACAAAGATGTTGTTTTAAATATCGAATAAGTTTTATGGCAATGCTCAAACAGCGTCACCACCGAGGACGCCACAGCACAGTAAAAATCTTTAAAGGAATGTTACAAAAACATTATTCATTAATGAAGTCTGTCAGCTTCAGTCAGCTCCCTTCACGCTTCGTGGCTCTTGATCTCCACTGTGGAGCGAACAAAAGCTCAAAGAACTGTTTCTTAAATTTCTTTAAAGGTCTAAAACGATTCAGGCAAAACTTGGCATTAATTAAATAAAAAGGAACAAACGCAAATTATAACTATGTCACGTTTTCAGTATAATTTCGAACATTTTTTTTCTTTCACCTATGGAGATTCATTTTTACCTGCATTATAAGCAGCCAGCTCGGCCCCTGGCCCAGGACTTTTCCTCTTCCTCGGCCTTCCTTTCTGCACCGTCCCCACGCTGCTGAAGTAGGATAGTCCGAGCGTGTTGGCCGGGCCCAGGCCTTTGTGCTGCACCACGTCCGCGTGGTTAAAATGTGTCTCATATTCTCCCTGGATGAGAGTCTCAAAGTGCAGCCGACAGTACACCAGACTGTCTTTCATGCCAAAGTGGTCCCCGGTGGTGAGCATCTTGCTGCAGGTAGTGCAGGTGAAGCAGTTGAGGTGATAGACCAGGTCCCGAGCTCGCATCACCATCTCCGAGGCCGAGATTCCCAGGTGGCACCGAGCGCATCTCTGCACCGAAAATCTTCTGCGGACAACACAGAAACCTCATCAGCGGCTGCATGCGAAACCTGGTGGGCTGTGCTGGTAAACTATGCAGTGGCACGTGTTTTTATGCAAATACACCAACTTTGACGCACTTAAAGAAGGTGCAAAAAGTTTCCCTGTGGACGAGTATGCTAAAACCTCGACAGCAGATGAGGGAGTTTGCTACATATATTTTAAAAATACCTTTTGTATTTAAAATAGAATCAAAATAGGATTCTATTTTTTTTATTTAATTTCCTTGGGCCCAAAGTATTCCTGAGGCTCTCCGTTACTGCAAGGTCGGGGTGGCGGGGGTCACGCTCCCCTAGAGAGATGCTAACCCTAAAACTAATGCTTTCTTTATCTGATTTTCAGGGGAGGGGTTTAGCACAACTGTCAGCATGAATCACAGCTTTTCGTTGGGTCTTAAATGCTTCAAGAGCTTTGACAGGAAAACTCCGAACATCACATTTCTAAAGACTTGCAAAAAGCATGTATTCATTGCACAAAATCTGAACTGCAACGCCAGCATCAGTTATATTTATGTGAAACTAAAAAAAATAATTATTTCATTGACACATTTTACTAATTGATTGACACACTGATTACTAATGTTTTAAAATACCCCCGCTCAAACCCGGTGCTGCTTTAGATGAAGATAATACAAATATTCATCAATCACATGACCGGGATTAGAGCCCTGTGCGCTCTCCTACCTGTAGTAGTCCTCTTTGCAGTAGATGCTGCCGTCTTTGCTGAAGCAGGTGAGCTCGGACTCCAGGTTGAGTTTGCACTCGCAGCACTTGAGGCAGCGCATGTGCCACTGCTTGTCCACGGCCAACAGGTAATATCGGTCCGCGATTTTCCTGCCGCAGCCCGCGCACAGAGCCACGCGCTCGTTGGTCATGCATGGCATGGACTGCAGGTCGAAGCCGTCAGGACATTGGGAGGACAAAAAAACAAACAAATAAACAAAAAAAACAAAGAGAGAGACTCAAAATAAAATCCCGTAAAATCCTTGAAAGCTACAGGACCTCATCTCTATGATATTCTCCTCGAATATCAGCTCACTGCTGAGGGCCACCACTTCCGTGGGGCAAGAACAATAGTCTAAAGATAAAAAAACAAAACAAAAAACACACACACACACACACACACACACACATATATATATATATATATATATATATATATATATATATATATATGAATAAAATACTATTGAAATTAAAGTGAAATTAAAGTAGCCGCTCTTCTTTCCATCCAACGACACAAGAAATTAGATATATTAAAACGAGTATTTTTGTTTCAGTAAAGGAAATAATGAGCTACAATTACTCTGAAGAGTCTTTACAAAGACAGCATAAATTACACGGGTAACAGGGGAGGTCATAGCGTCATTATTCTAATAATACCGAATACTCAAAAGGCAATGTGGCAAATAAAACGAAGAACTAAACATAAAGTCGTATAATTGCACTTAAAAAGCTCATCGAAGTTCGTTGACATGCTGTGTGTGGGCTTGGAGAATACTGAAGAACATTTGTGGTCATGGGAAGCTGTGTCTGTGCTGTCAGTTTCTATCAAAAAATATAAACCCAGCCATGCTCGTAAAAGCTTTTAATATGAAACAAAGCCTTGTGAGACGTGCATTATTTTTCCAAAGGCCTGTGAATACGGACACATATGCACGCACTTCTAATTTGCAAAATCTGGTTAATAATAATAATAATAATAATAATAATAATAATAATAATAATAATTAACACATTTTAAAAACGTGTTTGATTTTATTACAAATATAATTTATTATTAGAAAATACTCTAAAAATTTGGGATTTCATTGTGAAAATATAGAAAATAAAAAGAACGGTTGGAAATATGTATTTAAAAACTTGCTAGCTTGTTTGCTGTAATGTAACGTGACAAAGTTGGGGCGTTTATTGGACAGATTAATAGATATATGGATGTTTAATGTTTGCTTACAAAGCAATAACTATTTATATAAAAAAAACAATTTATAAAAACAAATTCGTGAATTTTGCAGACGAATGTCTTCTTTTTGAATTATTTCACTGTCTGCTCGTCTCAGGTTTTTTTCTGTCTGAAGCTTTGCTGAGATTAAGTTTTAAATGAAAGTGTGGCAGAAATCAGAAGGTTTAGGCCTGTAACAACAACTTTGAGAGCAACTTCCATGAAACAAATAAATGAAAAATAATTAGAGGCGGGGGGAGAAACATTTTGTGGATACTTTTCCTCTAGTTTGAATTTAGAGTAAAATCAAATTGCTTGGAGCTGGAAGAGTGCAGCCGTTGTCACATGTTTCCAGGCTGCCATGCTGCTTGCGCTAACAAGCCAAAGAGGGCCAAAACATGAATCTCGCCTACCGTCTCTGACTCTCCCATATCGATGGCTGAGCTGATGGCCGCTGACTCGCTCTTTCCTCTCCGGTCCATTTCTTCCACCACACCGCGAACGTCGCCTCCGGGGAGGCCATGGAAAAGCATCGTAGCCGCAGATGGGAGGATGTTATAACTGTTCTCTTCAGATCTGCAAGCCAAGATGTCCATGAGAGGGGGAACCTTGTGCAATTATGCCACTCAAAATTTTCGATCTTTTAACGTTTCCTTTCTTGCCGTGACAAGCGAGAAATCCAGATCAGGGAGGAAAAAATATGAGGGAAAAACTGGACACGTGTTCTCCACACTACGTCTCATCTGCCAATGGAAACCGTCATCCGAATCTCTCCAGCTCTCGTTATTAATAAGCTATGATTAATTCATTAAAAAGCGCACAGATTTGCCTTCTCTTAGTGGGATCTATTTTATCTCAGACATGATAATATGTTTCACTGCCAATTGCTCTTTCTAGATTTTCTTTTCCATTTACGGTGACTAAACATACCAACTACAGAAGCTCCCGTTGCATGGATCTCAGCTCTGCTCCTCGCCGGGAGTAATATTTCAGGTTTTCGACAGTCTGCAAAATATTTCCTCTTTTCTTCTGCAGAACAATTCGTAACTCTGTACAAATGGCAGTGCCAAAAGATGAGCAGCAGCTTTCTACTGCATCGCCCAGCCCGAAAAATAATATTTCAAACAGAAAAAAAAAAACTAGACCTGGGTATTTTAGAAAGGCTTTTTCCTCCTCCTTAACAGTCCAAGTTGAGACTTACGGTAAACTACTTTTGCTTTGCAGAAAGAAAAAAACTCATAAAAACAAAAACAAGCTTAAAAAAACGAAAATAAAATCCTGCCGGCCGTCTGGGAGAAGAAGCAGTTTTCCTTTACGGTAGTTTGTTTAGATAATGTTTAGTCTTTTGCCAAGGAGGCTGCATAGATGTGCGTAACAGCAGAAGAGGAGGAGTTGGCTTTACGTTGACTGATGATAGGCGAGTGTTAGCTGGCCCCCAAAACCGCCGTTCCTCCTTCTCAGGTCCGGTTGGACTCTCCGCTCCTTATCAACGGGACCCTGTTGCGTCACGACACACCATTTATGTTCATTGGCTGTTCCGCCGTCACCGAACTGTTTGGCCACTTTTACCGACCGGTCTAAAAACGCAGCAGTTCTCCCTTCGTTACACACGGAACACCGGCCAACCTCACACACACACACACACACACACACACACACACACACACACACACACACACACACCTCCTCCTCCTCCTCCTCATTCTGTCTGTCCGGAGCTGCTGCTTGAAAGGTCAGTTTTAAAGGAAAGAGAGCAGGAGAGAGTTTGAGCTGAGATGTTTGAGCTGTCTGTTTCTGGAGGTCTGCTAGGACCTTTGCTCGTCTGACGCACAGAGAGGGTTCCGCACAGCCCCACAGTGCTGCTGCTCCAGCTAACAGCCTCCTCATGACACCAAAGGGCTCTGCTTAATCTGCAGCGGTGGGTAGGAACGCGTGAAGTGCATAAAACAACCCATAAAGAGGAACATGGATCTTACATTTGGATATTTTGGTCACAATTATTATGACAGAAAGTATATATATAAAAAATAAATATACACAAATAAAAAAAACCCAGGGTAAACACTCTTTCTAGTAACTGTTCATTTAGCTTTTCATATTCTCATAAACCTTCTCTCTGTCTCTCTCTCTGTCTGTCTCTCTCTCTTCCTATATATAGATATATATATATAGAGATATATATATATATATATAGATATAGATATATATATAGATATAGATATATATATATAGATATATATATAGAGAGAGAGATATATATATAGATATATATATAGATATATATTCCCCTGGGAAAATGTCACCTTTCTCCAGAGAAACTAAAACCAATCAATAACAAGGTGAAGCAACTAGTTTAACTTGTGGGGCAAAGAACGTGATGTGATGCGAGGAACTGTTTACCTTTTAAATTTTATTTATTTATTTATTTTTGACTTGGGCTTTATTTCTACATCTTAGTTTCAAAGTGCTGATGCGTAAAATCATTTAGGCAAATCTGGGTGTCATCTCTTTATTTTGTCATAGGTAAAAAGCGGGATTAAATCCAGAATATATTTACAATAATAAGAAGAAGAAAAATATGCGATGAACTAAAAGATTTATACCTAAACTTTTTGATGTATGCACTGCATTACTGTAGGGTCTCTGGCATACAGTATAAAGCGCCATGAGGCAACTGCTGTTGTGATTTGGCACTATTAAAAATGAACTTGAATTCCCTTGAAAACGCTGCATTTCCTGAAATTCTGTTTGTGACGTGACTTGATATAATTGCAGGCCGGCGGCTTCACCCTTCAAGCATTTCCACCTCTTGGACATGGCGAGCAGTGGTGGCTGCTATAGCTGCATGAGTGGGACCGCAACTGATCCAGGATCCGCTCGTTCTCTAATTAGCCCTCTGCTCTTAATGAAGCGGGGTGGGAGGGAGGAAGAAGGTTTGAGGGGGTGGGGGTAGCGAGGAGTGGACTTCGTCATCACGGGATGTGTTTGAAACAATTTGAGAGTTACTGTAGTTTGCTTCATATTTCTAATTTCTTCTTTCAGACATACCTGTCCTCTCCCCTCCCGCGCATAACAGCCGCCGTTTAGGCTATTGTGAAGTTTTATAGCACAAATATGATGTTAAGCTCCTAAATCCTTATGCAAATTACCCCCTCTGTAATACCCCTAATTGAATACATGCATATTTATCATCTGTGTTTTCTATCTGCTATAATGCTGGCTTTATACATTAAACATAGCGGCAGCGGGCATGTCTGCGGGCGTGTATGAAATATGATATTAGCTGGTGGTGTAAGATTAAGGGAAAAATATTAGTTTGTATTTGTATCTGAAGGGGCCGGACTGGTTTGTTCCTTGGGTTTGATTGGAGCGAAGAAGAAACGCAGAATTTTAGAGATGATTTATGCAAATTTAGGCCGGGGTCCGGACTACAGAATATTCCTAGAAAATGTGCTCACAATATTCACATAGTGAAGAGGAAGAAAAGTCACAATATGAAAATTAAAAACAGTTCAAATGTGTTAAGGCCGGGCTGCTTAAAATAATCCAATATTTAATTCATTGACGGCACCTTTATTTAAAAAGGTAAAACTGAATTAATTACTATTGCCCCCCCTCCCCCTTGCTCTCTCTCCCTCTCTCTCTCTCTTTCTCTCTGACACACACATATGCTTTGAACAAAGCGTTTAAGTGAGCCTCTCACACTCGCGTTTTATTAGTTCCACAGTGGTTATTAGGCTCAGTGCACTGTGAACTTGTTGTATTGGCCCCTGCAGTAAAACAATGGCTTTACATATCACGAGTTTGACATCAGGTCAGGTTTGAATTTTGGTTCAAAAGTACAGTTTTGCTTTGTGCAGAGCAGAGCATCAAACATCGCGTCAGGTTCAGTGTCTTTCACCCTGACAGGGAAAAGTTTTGGAGGAAACTCTCTGTAAGTCGTTTTGCCTTACAGAGAGTTAACAAACATGTGTTCACAAACACTTTTATATGAAGATGGTTCCACGTTTATGTTATTATTATAAATTTTATTTTATTTTTTACCTAGCTTAAGGATGTTTTATTTTGTGTGTACACACACACACACACACACACACACACACACACACACACACACACAACATTTAATTTATATATACAAGTTCAATGTCATTAATCTCCTTAGGGATGTCAGAGGGTCCTGTCACTTCTAAAGTCACGGTTACGGCCCTAATAACGAAATTACCTCAAATAAAAAAACCTGATCTCGTTCTCCAAAATAAATGAAAAACCTGGTGCTGATATACCTAAAAAGAAATCTGCAGCAGTCATCACAAAATAAAATGTCATATTTATACTCAGGATGTATATCCTCCTAGTTATATCATGTGTTATTTTTTTATTTATTCAAATAGAAATCAGTTTGGGACAAAATAAGGACATTTTCATTCGGTTACTTACCTTCTTTCATAATGTATAGCAGTTGTGAGCTGTTACAGACTGGCGGAAGGCAGTTTTATGTATACAGCATAAATAATGCCTCCCTGACGGTGGGGACTGGTGCTGCTGATGGCTTGCCGTTTGATTCTCTTTCTAGCATCTTTTTATCTGCCAGTACAGAAGATGTGAGTCCACAGCCACGGTGTGTGTGTGTGTGTGTGTGTGTGTGTGTGTGTGTGTGTGTGTGTGTGTGTGTGTGTGTGTGTGTGTGTCTGTGTGTGTGTGTGAGAGAGAGAGTGATAGAATTAGAGGGTGGTGTTGCTGCTTGTCGACAACTAAAATGCTGATGCAGCTCCACTGATTACTCCTTGTCCCGTAATGATTTCCAAACGAGGCGGCCATCAATAACACAAATCTGCATTTCTCAGAAAAACATCACCCTCGTCGGGCTGCTGGCATCTTTTTGATCTCTCCCCCGTTTTTTAATTGTATTCAGCATAAAGGTAGTGGGGAGGCGTCGGGGTGCGTGGCTTTAATGGGTTGCTGCTGTGGAGGTAGGGAGTGGGTTACACTCTCTCCGAGAGCGCGGCTGTAATTAAGAAAGGGAACAAAGCATAGGAGACTAAAAACACATGAAAGAGAGGAAGCGGAAAACCTAATCACTGTACGTGCGTCGTTTGCGCTGACGCCGCCGCGCACACGCACAGGAAGAATCGCACATGAGCGCCAACGAGCACACCTGAGCCTCTCACATATTACCCTCATCTACACACAGTCTGTGAGGTAGTGCTGTTCTCTTCTGGGAGCTCTGTCCGCATCAGATTGGATCAGATTGGCTCCCATCAAAATAAATGTCATCTCACACCCTCAGCCAGCTGAGGGTCGCTAAACCTCAGGGGCCACTAAACAAAAACAAAAAAAGAAATGAATTAATAAATAAAGTTTCTTTTGAGCATTAAAATGTATTCTCACCCTCAAATTTCATTTATTTATACACTACTGTATTTATACAAATACTGTATGAAGCTCCATGTAGTTAATGCAATTTTTCTTCCCTAAATAGATCTAATATTAAGGTATTTAGGAATTAGACTGGGAGTAAATATTAGTTGCACACACTCAAAGAAGACCCTGATGCAGATGGAAGTGAACGTTCTAAACTTCAAGCAAACGTAGTCAAATCATTTCTAAGTTGGGTGAACGGCTGGGCCCACTATATTCCCCAGTTTTGCCGTTGTGAACGGTGCTGCATACCCAAAGTAACCTCATATCCACAGACACAAGCCACACATTTGTGTGGTTTTGACTGGGTGTGCTCCTGTTAATATTTCAAACCTTGTGTGGGTGTTTTTCACCATTGGGTTGAAGACACAAGTCTACAATGGAGTTCATTTTTGCTGCCATTTTAATGATATACTAGTAAAGAAGCTTACTGATAAGCTTATACAGAGGGAGACGTTGCAACAGTGAGAAAAGATGAAAAATTCTGAAAAAAAACCCCTCAAAAAAACCCAACTATGCAATTTCTTTGCTTCCAAATTTGACTTCTCCTCATTTACCAGCACTGATGAGGAGGGTTTATCTGAGCGGTGACACCTATCATTCAGGAGAATACTGCAGCGAGTAGCTGGTATAAATAGGACAGAGCTGTGGCAATGCCACTGTTTAAGTGCTGTGTGGCTATAGTGGGCCCTTTAGAACCTCCTCTTTCCTGTTATAAAATAGGACTTATAGACCTGTAAGCCCCAAAGTTCAGTAGAAATGCTGAAGTAGTAAAATCTCATAGATAATTCAGTAGATTAAAAAAAAAAACAGACAACTTCCATTATGTTTTTGATTAGAACAATAAAATGTATTTTTTAGCAGTTTGTCGGCTTCCATTTAATGACAATGGTATTTTGATTCCATGCACCAAATAAGCCACATTTCTAACAGCAGCCAGCTTCACCTACACCAGCACATGTAGGAAATTGTTTTGATTTCTGAATTGTTCTTATTTCTCTTTTGGGGTTTTTTCTGATCTGGGGGACAACACTCTGCCACAGTCAGCCACTATTAAAACACCATCAGCATAGAAAGAAAAATGACAAAACCTTACAAACCATAAAGTTTTATTCTTTTCAATGATTTTCAGTTATCACGTGTAATTGATATTAACTTTGCCAAAAGTCCGGAATATATTGTCAAAGTTCAGGTTTTCTCTAGAAAACAGAGCAAATTATTATTTCAATGATTTAGCATCCCAGCCATTTTCTTCCGTGTTTGTAATTCATGGTCACAGCAGTGTTGCAGCTCATCACAGTGACAACAGGCAGGATACACCTGGACAGGTTACCAGTCTGTCACAGGCTGAAGACAAAGAGATGAGCAACCATTTAAGCTCATGTTCAATGGCCAATGCAGACTTACCATTTAGCCTAACGTGCATGTCTGTGAGGTGAAGCCCAAATACCTGGACAAAGATACAAGGAGAACATGCAAACTGCACACAGAACGTGAACTCAAACACAAATACAAAATAAATACATAAACAAATGTGTCACGTGTTACCTGTGTACATTCCCATATGTGTATCTTATAGAAGAACAGTTCTATTGTAGGGTCTTGTATTATTGTATTATTGTATTATTGTTGTATTATTGTAGGGTCTACCTTACAATATAAAGTGCCTTGAGGCGACTGTTGTTGTGATTTGGCGCTGTATAAATAAATTGAATTGAATTCCTACTTTAAGCCTTGTATGGTTTTCACTTTTCAGACCCTCTGGTCTCCCTCAGGTCAAACAGGACATATTTCATATTAAAAACAAGTCTGAAATCAAATTTTACTTCATAAACCATGGACATATATTCTCTTTATCTCAGTTTCAAACAGTAGAGAAAACATAGATCTTTAATGAATGTAACCTGTCTCTACCAGAACACAGTTAACAATAAAAGTGTGATTCGCTTTTTTGCCATCAGGTTAAAATTGATGTAAAAAAAAAAAAAAAACAGTATAGTGAAGCTTATCTTGCATATATAAATTTACACAAACCATACATAAAATAAAGCATGATCACACACAACCCAGATTTTGGGTAGGCAGATACCGCCTGAAAGGGCAGCCGTCTCTAAACCGCACAAGCCTTCCGTCCTCGGTTACACTGGGCCCAGTTTCATAAAGACGGGGAAGCTGGTCCATCCACTGGTCCCACAAAGTGCAGATTGCCCCTGCCTTTTAACAGTTCTTGAGTTCTGATCATCAAATTTGATGATTACATGAGAGTTCTTCAGAGACATTGAAGCTCTAAACATTTTCCCAAAGAATCCCAAAGACTTTTAGTCAACTGCCCTGTTGACCTGTACACACCAGCAAGGATGAGGATCCCAAAGTAGGCAAGCAGATGCATGACGTCCACATCTTTCCAGAATAATTTTCTGATTTGAGTCAAGAATGAGCAGCAAAAAGGGCCACATGATGTCTTGTACATGCCTTGCTGCAAACTGTGTGGCCCTGGTACCATCCATGTTCTGTTAGCAGTTAGCAAGGGGCCTCTGTCACTGGAGAATTCAAAGTGAAGGCCATCTTCAGATTCACATTCAGAATCAGTGATTCTGTGCATCGATTTCTTGATTGATTGACTGATTTCTAAATTATCCTTATATTGTGAGACTTCCACTTCCACATCGCTGTATGCCTGGCTCTCTTCAAATATGAATTCTAAAGCTCTCTGACAGCTAAGTCTTTAGGTCATATTGAGGGTGAAAGAGTGTGTGCTGTGATGTAGAAGTATTTATCTCTTTTGTCCTGCCTCTCGATGTGCAGGTGGGAACATGACGGAGGGTACACAATCTGGGAAAGTGAGAGCAACAAGCTTCTCTGTGCTTAGATTATAAAAATGTAACATGATTTATGATTTATGTGTTTGCATGCTCGTCTGTGTTTGTATGGGTGTGTTTGTGTCTATCTGTGTGTGCAGGTTAAACTGACCCAAAAACCATATAAAGGATGTAAATGTGTTGGGTACAGTAGCATACGTGCTCAGTTATTATTTCAGGTTTCTAAATGTTTATCACAGATAATAACCTGAGGCCATTGGGTTTCAAGTAGAAAAAAATTAAACTCGTACGATTTTTTTGTCTTTTAAAAATTTGAAATGGGTCAGTTTGACCTGAATACTATACAAGGGTTCAGGAGTTAAGATGCAGCCACTCTATTGTGTAGCAATCTTTGTTACTTCAACCAAGGAAAGCTTAAATCCTTGAGTTTATATGAAAAAAATAATGTAAATTAAGCTTTGTTTTAGAACAATTATTTTTCATTGAAAATATGATTAATTTATAAACATTTACCACAAAACAATGACAAGAAGCTGGAATATATTCTACTCATAGCACAGGATAAGAACACATGAGAGGGGAAAGGGAAGTGATGGTGACACTTGAACCTGAAATTGTACATCCACTCATCACTGGGTTAATCCTAAAAAGAAAAGTTTCTCAGATAATTTTAATTATATAGATATCAAAAGTATAGATTCAACAATATAGATTCATGGATTTATTTCTATGTGTTCTAAGTTTATAATTCATCATTCTGAATAAATGGGATTTGGGTTTTGGTCAAGGCTGCCCAAAAGAAGACATGTGACCTGCTTCATTCATTCACAGTACTGGAGACACTGACAAGAACCTAAAATCAGAGACTGTTTTCAACTGAAATGAGAAATTTACACAAGAAGTTTAGGAAACTGTAAGTGTAATGGAATGGTGTTTTGTGAGCAAATGAGCTATAACCCAAACTGTACTAAATGAAAGGGAAATATGTCACATTTTCATATCATTTAAAAGAAAAAGGTCCAAAAATACAAAGGCAGAAGTTAATGCAGAGGACAACAGTAATAACTCATCCAAAAATGACTGGTTCCAATAATGACAGAAGGAAAGAGGAGTAAATGTAGGAGGAGGGCAGCACTGAGAAACACAGCTGCTCATAGTCACAGCGCCCTGATGCTTCTTTATTCTCCACCTTTCAGCACAGCATATTGCAGGAGTCCATTCTTACACTGAGGCAGCAAATGGTTATACAGGCAGTGTTGAACCATAACAGAAAAACATATGGTAATCTATATTTGCCACAGAAGCCTATGATTCCATATTATATGGATGCAAAACGTACTAGTGGAAAAGACAGTTTTCTTTTTTCCCTAAAAGTAACATATTATTGATTAACTACAAACCATAACCTGTGAAATAAAAGTACAGTGCAGTATGACAAGAGTGGACGTGCATATTAAGGCACATTGACAGTTTATAGTATTTCGTCTCTTTCTGTATTCTGTATTTCAATTTTTGGTTGATTTCTGAACTAAAGCCTCTGATCTCAAATGTGATCTTTCCTATCGACAGAAAACCTTTTTGAAATTTGTTAGTAATTTGGTCATATAATAGGTAATAGTAGTAGTAAAGGAAGTATGAAAGAATCTCACAATACAGCTCCAATGTTGGCACTTATATTAATGTGTCACTTCTAAATGTAACAAATCTACACTTACATCAGATCAGATAGTAAATAGAATTGAAAATAATCTTTAAATGAAAATATGTAGTTCTGAGTAAATCTAGGTTTGTTTAAAACACAAAACACTTTTTCCTGAGCAATAAATGTTTATACAAGTTTATCCAAGTTAATGTTTTTGGGTATTCCCACTGAACAAACAACGATCACGTTAAACTGACTCTTAAAATAAAGCTGCAAAGTCGGAGATCCCAAAGCATTTTTCCTGAGATTTGACAAACATGGAATGTGACTTTTATTGGTAACTACAATGTTACTGAAGACAGAATCATCAGAATAGGGGCAACATACTAAATGTGACCAAAGAGTTGTTTTTCTCTTTGATAACCATGTTTGGGTTTCAGCACAAATGCACTGTAGGTTTGGTTTTTTTTATGGCACTTTTCTTTTGAGGCCGGTGTTGACTTTTATAAAGTATAGCCAATTAAATAGTTGGACATTGTCTCAGTATGTGGGGCTGTCTTAAAATGAGACTCAGGGATAAATCAACAGTGAAAACATTACACAGTTTTCTTGTTTATAATTTTGTTCTTCATGTTTTTTAATTACCTTCATGTTAGACTAGTAAAGCTGTGACAGCATGAGTGCAGTTGGCTGTAAAAAGTAATGACCACCTAAATTTCACTAATATTTTAAGTTGAAAAATGAATGATTTTATTTAATGTGCATACTCTTAGTTAGTTGTATTACTACTGCAGTGCATTACAAAACGTCTTGATTTACACTAATATGTTACTCCAAATATTGGATTTTTAAGGTTTCAGTGTAAAGTGTTAAACTGTTAAGATAATTAGACACATTCAGAAATTTCAAAAAATTATTTAAATTGCAACATGTTGAGTTTTGATCACATAATTAATCTGCTGAAAAATTATTTTTTAGTTAGATCAGAATTGTTGATGAGTGTATATTATCACATACGTTCTTGTTAATGCCAATGGATTAAGATACGCAGCATATTAACATATTATATATATTTTACCTGTTATCTTTTATCAGCCCAGCAACAACTTTTTCTCAGTGTGACCCCTGTGGCTCCAGTGTGTTACAAAAGGGTGCAGGAGCTGTTTTTGCATTGTGTTAATATGGATCAGAGGCCATCTGAGTCCTCAGATTGTGAAGAATCTGTGGAGCTTCAATGATTCAATGCTCTTTATGAGAATAAAATTTCAAGAGTTAAATTGCTTAAGCGATAACTATTTCAACTTGAATCATCCGGATATACGGAGCTAGTCATACCAAGAAAATTATTCTATAGTATTTTCATTTTACAAAGTGAATAAAAGAAAACATGATTGTTTTCTTCTGTGACTGGAATCACACAGAGGATGTTGCATTAACACGACAGTCTCAATAACCTTCCAGGTCTAACTTGTTCGATGCATACTGCTGACCTGACGTACGTCACCAATAACTCACATTTTTAGCAGTTTTGAAAGCTGCAGTTTTGTCAGTGGGCTGAAATGCAGTTTCTTAGTTATGAATATAAATTGCACTTAATAAATCAGGTAAATGTCTTCAGAGAGGTTAAAGAGAAAAGGGGAGAGTCTACATCAGGATATTGAACATAGTGCGTTGTATTAAAGGATCTTTCAAAGCTGTAGGAGCTTTGAACAGACAGATGTTACCCTTCAGTGGGTAGTAGAGCATTGATTCACTGATCCACTTCACATAATCTGATATTTTATAGTATTTGAGGGAAGCAGGGAAAATTTGGCACAGAGGAACTCGCAAGAATCACTTGATTGTCCACTTCTGATAAAAAAAAAAAGAAGAGAGAATACAAGGTTTCCTCCCGACAACAGTTGCCTGCTGGATGGAGTTAATCAATAATTAGCATTGTGTCGTCTTTCTCATCACTCAGTTGCGGCATACTGTTTTTCTCCTGGTTTTGTGTGTAGCGCTGTGCTCCCACCCTGGCCCCTGTCAATCAGCCCCAGACTGCCAGGATTACAAAAGAAGCTCATTCTGCCACAGGAGCCCCTCTTTGGAGAGCAATTCTAAAACTTACATGCCTCTTATTTGTTGGGTCAAAGGTTAAATTGCTGACCCTCCCCTCCATTCCTCCATCTCGCTCTCCCCGCCGTGGCCAAGCTGTACTCCAAGTCTTATATTTACATGGATTAGAGTCCTTTCACGCTGAAGAAAAGAGCTGGTTCACAGTCAAAGCCCAAGGAGCAGTCCATGCTGCCCGAGTGGCCACATTATTCACTGGCGGACAATGACCATATTGTAGTTATGTGGAAAAGGAGGGGGCAGGAGGAAAGCGAAATCCCCCCCTTTTGCCATGGCAAAGTCCTACACTTGTGCCACGGAGAGGGGAGGGCCAAGCCCCATCCGCTTTTTCAAGCAGAGCAAACAAAGCCTGCCCACTGTGAACAAGATGAAGATGTCAAAAGCTTTTAGGCAGGGGGGTGGGGGGTGAGATGGGGTTTAGGGGATAAACCAACAAAACAAGTGAAAAGGCTTTTTCTCAAATGGATAAATCCCACTAAGTCTACATTTCCACATCAGATTTGCTCTCTCCTTTAACATCCTGCATCCTCCCCCTCTCAATAACCTTTCCTAATCAAACCATATAGAAAATGAGAGGGAAGTTTGGCTTTCCCAGTTCCAGTTCAATGGGATTTAAAAAAAAAAACATGCCTGATAAAGAAATTCAGGTGAAAAATCTGATCTTGAAAATCGACCTGATCATTTGACAAAGTACTGAGGTTTCACATTAAACAAGCCCTCTCACCATGGACACTTGGGAGCTTTGAAATGTCCAGAACATTCTTGGTTCATATAAATTAAAATAACCAAGTTATTCTGGATGCATTAAAGAAAGGTTTCATGGACATACGGATATTTCGCTTCAACGTACACCTACGGCCGTGGGATGTCTTAAAGGACAGAAGCCTGAGGCACTGTGAATGACATAAAGAGGCCTGGTATACAGCCACAGCTGATTCACATGCAAATAGCCAGCCTTGCACTGACTCTGATTAACTCCCTGTGAGTTCATAGTTTCCCTGTTAACAAAGATTTAGATGCTTTTGAGTGAAGCAGTACATTAAGTGGGGAGAGAGAGAGAGAACTGCTAGCAAACCTTACTGTAAAGCCCCCTCAGGACATAATGCAACCTCCATCTTGATGGCCTAATCCGCCTCACAGAGCCGGCAATGGTACAAGGAATGAAAAAAAGGAGACATAAAAGAGCGGTGCTTTTGTTTTTCATTCCATCGCAGCACCAAAAGTTCTCCAAAAACCCCGTCACCAAACTGGCTGAATGACTTGAGACTGAGCCAGTCAAGAGCTATGTGCCAGGTGGACTCTGCGAAAAAGCACGGGTCATGCTGCTATTTGCTTCTCAGCAAAGTCCATACCGATCTGCAACCTCACTGTTGACACAAAGCTGCTTTTTATTATTTCTGGAAGGATACATTGCTTTAATCAGAATCAGAATTTGTTTTTGAGACATGTAGAGATGGATCACGTTGTTGAAAGGTTACTGGAAATTTTTTTAATTTAAATTTCATTTCATTTAAAACAGCACAAGTTTTAATTTAAGCAGAAAACTTTAGATTTTCTGTTTTGGCCAAAGGGTTTTGTTTAAACTCACTGTGTGCCTGCCATTGTAATGACTGTATACAAAGACATGACTGGTTTGCAGTGACGAGCACCCTTACAACATGTGGTCATATCCCTCTAAATGAGGGATGTTAAAATGCTAACGTTACACTAACACAACACTAACATTAACCCTATTGGAATATTGCTTACAAGTCTTCAGTGAGGGGTTTTGTTAGTGTAACTAATTAATAGTACTACTGTCTAGTACTGAAACATCTTTAAAGCACAGGTGGCATGGTGTTAGTACTCTTGCTTCATGGCAAAACAGTTGCTGGTTGAACATCCTGAGCAGCTGGTGCCTTTGCATGTTCTCCCTATGCTTCTGTGTACTTCTTTCATCCAGTAGCATGCACATTGGTTATCTGCCTCTCTGTGGTGGCACTGTGATAAACTGACTTTCCGTCCAGGGTGTACCCTATGGTCCATGTTCTGTAACAGCTGGTAAAGGTTCCAAACTCATAAGGCACTAAATCATTCCCAACCCAGAGTGGGTACTCCACCTTTATCTGGCTGAGAACCATGCCCCAGAGCTGACCTGGTATGCATGGTTAATGAATCTGAAGTGGTTAGTAAGCCAAATTAGTCTTTTTTTAATTTACTGGCTTTGTCCAAAAGTCCCATGTCAGAAAAAGTGACCCTATCCTGCTCACTTTGTACATAAGAAGTACAATGCTTATGGCACAATTATGTACTATAATGTACTTGTGGGGTA
The DNA here is from genome assembly GCF_013358895.1 of Oreochromis aureus. NCBI lineage: Eukaryota > Metazoa > Chordata > Actinopteri > Cichliformes > Cichlidae > Oreochromis > Oreochromis aureus. Next base: position 38,482,521 of record NC_052953.1, read on the forward strand.
CTATCTCAGGATCTAGTAAGTAAGTAAACACATCTATATACTGGTGCAAGAATGCTTATCTGGGTCTATGTTGAAGGACTCATTACCAGTTCTTGGTATTGTGTGTTCTGTGATCATTTTATAAAATATTGTAACGACTTGCTGCAAATGTTAATACAGGTGATGTGCGATTTATGCTATAACATATGTTGCAATGTTAGAAATGAGTGTAAAAGTTGTTTAAACTGAATGAACGCGACTTTGCTGTGCAGCTTTGATTCATATGGTCTGGTTGCTGTGCCACCCTTAGCCTCTGCAGCAGCACCCTGCATGGTACAGCTCTGCTGGTGTGAAACCAGGAGAATAGCCTTTGTCAAGGTGTACTCGCTTCAATTCTCACTCATCTCCCCTGGCATAGGGGTGTTAAATTATATGCTCCAGAGGACTCCACATTCATATTTTTACAAGACCCAGGTTATTAGGCAAACAGGCTCTGCACATGTCCCCCGCTATGACAGTTTTCGCAGTCAAGGATTTCGACCTTTATTTCCATCCAAGTACCGCCTGCTCTCCCCTTCACACCCCCTGTGACACTCACACACACACACACACACACACACACACACACACACACACACACACACACACACACACACACACCCGCATGTACAGCCTCTACCAGCCCTCACCAATTCCCGCTCCCTCTTCCTCTAACTAGGCGAGAGCCTCTAAGTCTGTAGAGGGTGTGATCACAGTGTAGTTGCTCTGGGTGTAAGACTCCAGGCAGAACGGCTGCAGATCTGAACCTTCCAATCTACTTGGTGGATTGACAGCATAGCCCTCGACCCCCTCACCCCTCATTTTGCAGCTTTATTTATAGTTCCCCTCTGCATAGTTCATAGGGGGAAAAACTGTGTTTCTGGTGACCATTTGTTCCTGAAGAGGAGACAAATTACAAATGTGAGCTTTGCCTTTGTACTTTAAAAATGCCTTTTTCATAACCAAAACGAGCCTGATGAAAAGACCAAGGAACATCAAAGTGGTTCGCCCTCCGACAGAAAGGTTAAAAGTTGAGCTTGAACACTGATTCTCTCGCATTCTTCCTGGCCCGATTCTCATTAGCCACTCATTTTAATCAGATGCACCATCAATTAGTATGACTTTTATATGCGTTTGATGCCTGAAAGTTGGATCTCAAGGACGTGCAACTTTCAGCAATGGGAAGAACGGAACGGAAGCACCCGGTGATGCGCTCACAGGTGTGTCTGTATGTATTTTTTATGGCCTTCACACAGGAAAACTAGCAGGGAAAAGCTTTTAATAGAAAAAAAACCCCTGTAATGTCAAAATGAGACTTCAATTGAGAGGTAAAAATCTGCTTATTTAGCAGGCAGGTAAAACCAACGGAACCCAGAACCCTGGTTGGGTTGCCTGTTGGATGTTACTGTTGCTGTTAGGCAAGTACATATATATATATATATATATATATATATATGTATACAATTTTTTTGTTTGTTTAATTGTTTGTTAATCTGGCCTTATCAAACAGAATAAAGTATGTAGAAATAAACAGACAGATTTACAGCAGAATGATAAGATGTCAGACGACCACAGCAGTGGTGACACAGCAGGTCAGAACAGAATGACACCCGTCTATCCATCACTGCCTGCTTCAACACAGCAGAGCAAAAAATGAAATCATTTGATAGAGGACAGAGGACAAGTGAAGCTGACAGAAGAATTGCTGTAAAGCATTAGGCCACTAAAATTCTTAAACATTATTCTGTGGATTTTTTTAAGAATATATCAAATTTGATTTCATATTAAATACTAACATGATCTAACTAATTCTGTACTGTTTGCAGGACATATTCTGAAGCACCAACAGTGCAAATTTGTTTAAAAAAAGTTGTTTAAACTAACTGCAAAACATGAGAGATGCTACTGTAAAAAAGTGTTTACCCGTGAATTTGAAATCTGTTCAGTTTTATTTGTGAAATGCTCAATCACAACAGCAGTCGCCTCAAGGCGCGTTATAGTGTAATAATACAATAATACAGAGAAAACCCCAGCATATCAAATGACCCCTTTTTAGCAAGCACTTGGCAACAGTGGGAATGAAAAACTTGCTTTTAGCAGGAAGAAACCTCCAGCAGAAGCAGGCTCAGGGAGGGACGGGGCCATCTGCCGTGACTGGTTGCGGGTGATGATAATCCACAAAGCATTTTTTGTTCAAACAAACCTTTTTGTACATTTCAGTCTGAGGTGTGATTATGTGGAAAATGTGTTCATTTGAAATATCGACCACTGAAAGCTAGCTTTTAATTTTCTTCAAGTAAATATTAAGTGTTGAAATTGAAATGTCACTGACTTTCTGCAAAAAAAATATGACTCATGTACTTATTGCATTTAATTAACAAACCCATTCATACATCTAGATTAGGAGCAGCATCAACTTCTGGAGATGAACAATGAAGCCCATGAAAGTACATGAAAACTGCCGTTACTGCATAGACCTCTATGTTACCCAACTCCGTAGCATTGAAATAACATTTACAGCATACAGACAAGTTTGGCCTATATTTTATAGTTTCCCCCTTCATAACAACTCTATGAGAATAATTTTGTTTTATAAAAATGTAATACTGGTAAGATTTAAAGCTAGGGGCATCAATGTTTTGACTGACAGGTGTGCCGACCAGCGTTGGTCAAGTTACTTAAAAAAGTAATCAGTAACTAATTACTGATTACTTCGCCGATTACTTCCCCAAAAAACTTTACTGATTACTTATTTTCAAAAGTAATTAATTACCTCGTTACTTAGTTACTTTTAAAAACACAATTTACAACCTGAATAGGTGATAAAGCGATAGATGTTTCAGCCCAATTCTACTTTTTCTGCATAATCCATCATACAAAATGTAATCAAATGGAAAAGTCTCTTTTGTTTTATTAGTTTTAATCTTTTAACTTTATGCATCAAGCAAAAATTAAATTATATGCAACATTCTCTGACTGGAAGAGATTTGTTTAACATTTAAACCTATTTTCTGCACATTCCAGCACATAAAATAAAATGTGTTTTTGTGTTTACACTCAGTCTTTCAAATAGATGCAAGTAAAACACAGCAGAAAATAAATAAAATCAAAGACTCAGCAGTCCTGTTGCTCTATTTTCACCTGTATAGCAGGCGGATGTTTGCCCTGCTGCAGGTGCCGCAGCGGTCAGTGGAAGAATCCGCGAGTTTCTCTGTTAATTTCTCATTCTGTGGTAGCGCACTCGGCGCTTGCTCGGAAGTTAAGGGGTTTTTTAGCTGTAAAAAGAAGTTTTCTTGCCATGCAGTGAACAGCGGACGCTAATGTTTTTGTCACTTTTTACGGAATCAGACTCAAACTAAGGTCAGTACTTCCACGCTTTAAATGCTGCACGCTCATACTGTCTCTGCACTCGATATATTATCCATTGTTGATCTGCACACAGCTGTTGCTGTCCCACTCGCTTACGTCACTGTCATAAGTTTTAATTTAAAATCCTTGAAAGAGTAGTTGTCAAACAGCTAACAGATCATCTGCAGAGGAATGGCTTATTTGAAGAGTTTCAGTCAGGTTTCAGAGCTCATCACAGCACAGAAACAGCTTTAGTGAAGGTTACAAATGATCTTCTTATGGCCTCTGACAGTGGACTCATCTCTGTGCTTGTCCTGCTAGACCTCAGTGCAGCGTTCGATACTGTTGACCATAATATCCTATTAGAGCGATTAGAACATGCTGTAGGTATTACAGGTACTGCACTGCAGTGGTTTGTATCATATCTATCTAATAGACTCCAATTTGTACATGTAAATGGAGAGTCCTCTTCACACACTAAGGTCAATTATGGTGTTCCACAGGGTTCAGTGCTAGGACCAATTCTGTTTACATTATACAGGCTTCCCTTAGGCAGCATCATTAGAAGACATAGCATAAATTTTCACTGCTATGCAGATGACACGCAGCTCTATCTATCCATGAAGCCAGGTAACACACACCAATTAGTTAAACTGCAGGAATGTCTTAAAGACATAAAGAGCTGGATGGCCGCTAACTTTCTGCTTCTTAATTCAGATCAAACTGAGGTTATTGTACTCGGCCCTGAAAATCTTAGAAATATGGTATCTAAGCAGATTCTTACTCTGGATGGCATTACCTTGGCCTCCAGTAACGCTGTGAGGAACCTTGGAGTCATTTTTGACCAGGACATGTCCTTCAACGCACATATTAAACAAATATGTAAGACTGCTTTCTTCCATTTGCGCAACATCTCTAAAATTAGAAATATCCTGTCTCAGAGTGACGCTGAAAAACTAGTTCGTGCATTTATTACTTCCAGGCTGGACTACTGTAATTCACTATTATCAGGATGTCCTAAAAACTCGCTGAAAAGCCTTCAGCTAATCCAAAATGCTGCAGCAAGAGTCCTAACAGGGACTAGAAAGAGAGCAGATTTCTCCTGTTTTGGCTTCCTTCATTGGCTTCCTGTTAAATCCAGAATTGAATTCAAAATCCTGCTCCTCACATACAAGGTCTTAAATAATCAGGCCCCATCTTATCTTAATGACCTTGTAGTACCATATCAGCCTATTAGAGCACTTCGCTCTCACACTGCAGGCTTACTTGTTGTTCCTAGAGTATTTAAAAGTAGAATGGGAGGCAGAGCCTTCAGTTTTCAGGCCCCTCTTCTGTGGAACCAGCTTCCAGTTTGGATTCGGGAGACAGACACTATCTCTACTTTCAAGATTAGGCTTCAAACTTTCCTTTTGCTAAAGCATATAGTTAGGGCTGGACCAGGTGACCCTGAATCCTCCCTTAGTTATGCTGCAATGAGCGTGAGGCTGCGGGGATTCCCATGATGCATTGAGTTTTTCCTTTCCAGTCACCTTTCTCACTCACTATGTGTTAATAGACCTCTCTGCATCGAATCATATCTGTTATTAACCTCTGGCTCTCTTCCACAGCATGTCTTTATCCTGTCTTCCTTCTCTCACCCCAACCGGTCGCAGCAGATGGCCCCGCCCCTCCCTGAGCCTGGTTCTGCCAGAGGTTTCTTCCTGTTAAAAGGGAGTTTTTCCTTCCCACTGTTGCCAAAGTGCTTGCTCATAGGGGGTCATATGATTGTTGGGTTTTTCTCTGTATTTATTATTGTGCTATCTACTGTACAATATAAAGCGCCTTGAGGCGACTTTTGTTGTGATTTGGCGCTATATAAATAAAATTGAATTGAATTGAATTGAATGAGACACTCTCGCAAAAAAATCACGGTTTTAGTAACGCAGTAACGCAGCGTGCTTACGGGAAAGTAACAATAATCTAATTACCGTTTTTGCAATAGTAATCCCTTACTTTACTCGTTACTTGAAAAAGTAATCGGATTACAGTAACGCATTACTGCCCATCTCTGGTGCCGACACAGGGAGCAGTGGGCTATAGCTGTCTGCTAGGCCTAATTCCAGTTTGACATTTTTACTGTGTTTTGCTGTTTGTGCTTTTTCTTTTCTTTTTCTTTTCTTTTTTTAACAAATAATAGAGTTGATCTGGAAAGTATTCACAGCATTTCACTTGTTCCACATCTGATCATTTTACAGCCTTCGTCAAAAATTGATTAAAATTATTTTTTCTTCAAAATTCTACAAAAAGTACATCAGAATGACAAAGTGAAAAGAGGTTTCTTTATAAACTTCAATACCTTTTATTAAAAATAACCGAAATATAACAGGTACTTAAGTATTCACAGTCTTTGCTCAATACTTTGCTGAAGCAACTTTGGCAGCAATTACAACCTCAAGTCTTTTTGAACATGATGCTAAAAGGTTGGCACGACTGTTTTTGGACAGTTTCTTCCAATTCTGTTTTGCAGAAACTCTCAACATCAATCAGGTAGCAATAAGAGGTGTACATCCAAGTGCACAGCCATTTTCAGATCAGAGATGTTCACTCAGGTAAGGCTCTGGCTGGGCACTCAAGGACATTCACAGTGTTGTCCTGAAGACACTCCTTTGTGTCCACTCTGTTAACTATGGGACCTAATACACACAGGTGTGTGCCTTTCCAAATGATGTCCAGTCAATTGAATTTACAACCAGTGGATTCCAGTCAGAAACATCTGACAGATGATCAGTGGAAACTGGATGCACTAGAGTGTCATGACAAAGGTTATGAATACTTGTGCTTACACTCTAAGAAATAAAATGTTGTATTTACTCCACCCAGTTATGTCAACCGGTTCCACACAACTGGGTTAGTGAAATATAAAATGCATGATACATTTAATTTGAACAAGACATTTTAAGTAAATCTGATAAATCTATTTAACCAAAACATGCTCTATTGAAACTATTGAAATTTGAAATTCAAATGTGTATTTCAGGTGCTTTGGGTAGCTCAGATTTAGACTGTAGATTAGTCCAAGCAGGAGGGCACATCACTAAGAGCTTGCAGCACAGTGCATCCTTCTATGATGACACCAATGTCCTCAGGCGAATCTGCAGAGCTTGCTCCTTCATGTCTGACAACACAGACTCCCAAAGTCAGCTGCTCCATTTCTCTGCTTGCACCAAGATCCACATCCTTAAAATGAAAAGAAAAAAACAAAAGTTAAGTTAATTGCATACATATACATATGGACAAATAAGTCCACCTCCCATTTCCTATCCCAAATTAAAAAAGGAAAATAACTGATCTTTTTCGTTTTTTAACTTACCAAGAATTCCTTGAACAGGTCATCTGGCTTTTCATTTAAGTAGACACAGACAGCTTTCAGAATGCATTCCCGTCGAACATCAATGCTGGGATTCTGGTGGAGATAAGAACTCAATATGAGAGAAGTTTCCTATTTTGGTTCTTTTCAACCTCTTTACACAACAAAGTCAAAAATATTAACACATAATCCAGATAAGTGATTAAGCAATGTTTGATAACTCACATCAGTGACATGCAGTGAAGTTCATGATTGGTAAGGCACTGACTCCTCTGAGTCAGATCGACAAATATATGAACCCAAAAATAGAAGCTCTTCAATTTTGACATTACGTGAAAGCTTTCAATTTTGCTTTAATCAATTCTAGACTGTTCAACAATATAATTAATAATTGTGCCCCAAAAAATATTAAAATTAAATAGAAGATTATGGACTTAAAATCCTATCGCGACATTTTGTGGTATTTTTGCAATAACAATAAGAGTTATGATAAAAGATAACAGTTCATAATAGTATTTTTGCCTATAAATCTATCAATGCAGCCTCTCAAATACAAATACTGCAAATTATACTTAGCAAATGTGCTATTTAGACAAACCAGCAGTTATTTATCTTGTTGAATTGATGATAAGTTTGACATTAATGGAAGTAATAGTCTCAACTAAATTATTATGTTTTTAGAGGTTTGAAAGCAGTTCATCATTTTAATCACACAGGACGTGTGTTATCACAATATTGATAAGTGATGCAATAAGTGCCCAGCCTAGAAGATGCATTAAAATTTATTTAAGTTTGTTGTGTCTCATGTTTTTGTGTGTAGTAAATAAATTGGTCATATGACCTAGAAGCTATTATTAATTTTACATTAATTTATTATTTTATAAATAGGAGATGCATTGAAATAAAATTGGTGCGTCTCATTGCTTAGGACTGATTTGGTGTCAATTTGTCCTGTGTAATGTGATTACACTGTGAATCCATATACGTGCACCTCTTATACATGTTGCCTTTAGAGTTCAGCACTGCCCTGCATCAGCCTCACTCCATGCATTTTTGCAGCACATTTATGGCCAATAACATTAAACATATAACACACATTCGTCAAATAAATTAGGCAGACTGCAGAAAGTCAGCGTTTGTATTACATGTGTAATCAAGCTTTTAACAATCGGTCCTGGAAGGATTAAAAGATAGCGAGTCACATGAGTTGTGCCAGTCTCAAGAAGCAATGCACCACCTTGCTGTCCTGGCGAATTGCTTTGAAACACTCACAAAGCAGCGGAGAAGTTTGAAAGGTTCAAAGCTCCATCAGTCCGCCTGAGTGTCTGTATTGGTCTGCAGGTGGAGAAGTATAAACTAGGCTTTGTGTTACTCTAAATCTGTCAAAGATCTGAAGTCACCACAAAGAAAAAATAAGAAATAAAACTTACCAGAAACATGTACAAATCTTTTTAAGGTTACCATTTGTAGGGATCCAACTTTGTATTCAGCCAATGGATAGTGGTCAGCAAGTTCCTTCTGATCAACTGCTGTGAACTCTCTTGTTGGATGCAACTCAAAGGCTCGATAGTGTTCTCTATAATAGGAGTTCAGTTTTTTAGCAATAAGAGTCAACTTGTCTTTAATAATGCACAACTGCATTATTTATACTGCATTACATATAACAGTATTACACATAATTCTGCACTTCAATGACAACAAATGCATGTCTTATACTTTACAAATCAAATTGTTAATCGCTTAAATCACTGAGTTTAACACTAAACCAGAAATCAACATGGGGTAAAATTCTATCAAACAATGTAGCAATTTGATGCATGTTTCTAAAATACACTATTCTTCAAACTACAGGATCACTGGCGATCCCGGTGGTCATTACTGATGTCAGGGAGCAGGCACGGTAGATGCTGGGAGTAATTTTAAAACTGTCGGTCTTAGGAGGCAAGTCTCAGCTTAACATGAATCGCAAAAAATTTTGGAAAATTACGCCAAAGTGGGTCCAACAATATTTGTTAAATGTCTTCATACTTCTAACACGTGAGAGAGGTATACAAGCTACAGTCTTAAAAAAATTACCATACATCATTTGTTTAAAAAAAAAAGCAAAAGTGTCAGATGTTCATCAGTTAGCATACATTAATCAAATTTGTCATCCTTAAATTATTGTACTTACCAAATAATCCTCAGATGGCAACGGATTCTATCCAGGTTACTAAGCACATGCAAGTGTCGGTTGAAAATGGCGCTGATCAAACTTCCACACTGCACATGTGCATTTTGTTGCATTGAAATATTGTGTTGTTAATTAAATTCAAAATAATATACTTGCGTTTAAAGGTAAAAATCAATTGGTGACATTAGTTTTAACATAAAACAGTTACATAATGCTACTAACATCAGTGTGTCATTTCTGTACATCATAGTGGAGGGTTTTTTTTCGTGATTTCAACCAAACATTTTTTTTGTTTTGTTTTGTTTTTGGGAATAAGGCTGTAGCATGAGGAAATGTGGAATGAGTGAAGGTCTTTGAATATTTTCCAGATGCACCCACTGCACACACACTACACTGTATGTCCTGGTGTTTGCTACAGTGCATGAGTGAAACTCTAGTGTTTTAAAAATCTGTTATTTGTCCTAATTAGCAGGTATGTGTATCTCTGTTTATGGATACAGCAAGTCTGCTAACATTAGCTTGTAACTGAGCACTTCGAATGCTCCAAATTGTCCCAGTATATTCTCTTCTGGGTCCAAAACACAGTGTGGCTGTGGGCAGAATGGTAAAGCTCAGGCTCAGCTTTCAAAATGCAGAGTCCAAATGCAGCGGCAGATGATGACAACAGAGGGTTTTTTTTACAGAGTGAGAGAAGAGAAACAAACTGGACCAATGATGTATAAAAGAGATTTGGTCAAGTCAGCAAATTTGGGGTATGAAATTAAACTGGATTACGCATGTCAGTAAACTTAAATACAGTTCATTGAAGCTGAGCTCTGCTTGAAGATATTCAAATTACACTTTTTTATAGTTTAAATTTATCTTATTCAGGATTCGCTGTGCTGTCAACTTCTGAAATCTGCTCTCAGAAATCAGTGCCGTGTTACAGAAATGCTGTCACGTGGAGACTTTTCTGCTGTGGATACTGTTCTTTTGTATCACAACTCTACTTTTTAAGTATAAAAGTATTTAACATGAAACGCTATGTTGATCTTTTTCAATTCATTTTCTGAATTCCAGTTCCTGTGTGATTGTGAACTCACAGTGGCAGATACATTTTCAATTTGACAAAAAATAAAGCAATGGAGGCAGGGGGAGCCTCAGTAGAGGTGTTGGAACAGGATCTGCTTGAAAAAGGCAGGTAGCTGAACAGAATCGAAGGAGTTAACACTCAGCTGTGGTTAATCTCCTCAGGGGGACTTTGGGGCAATATCCAGTTAGACTGGAATGTGAATGTGTGTGATTCTGACCAGGGACTGGCATAACTGTCTCTCACTCCTCCTGCCGAGAGCCTACGGTCGCTTCTCTCAGCAGTGTTATTTCTCCCCAGCACCCTATTAAAACTGCTCTCAACACATGGAACTGGCTTCGACTAGGGTAGACAAGCTACTCCCCTGAGCCTAACCGCTGACGCTTGAATCCAAACCACACAAGACCTTAGAGTACACAAGTGTTACACTGAAGAATTAAATTTGCCATCTACAGATGTTGGAAAGACTCTGAGAGCAAAAATGAGTCAGAAATCCAAATAGGAAACTTACACAAGATGTGTCCATCCAAAGTTTACTGAGATGCTTGCAATGCCCTACGCACTGATAAGTTGTTGTCTTTGGTTGTTTCTACCAACTGAGGCTTCAGACACATACAGGTCTTGAGACCAGTTCATGACCACTGGGCTGTGACTAAGAGTGAGGGAATAATGTGTATTCCCCAATCAGTAGTGATTAGTTGGTTGTGGTTGCTGTGAAATCAATTGGTAAATCCCCATTCAACAAGAGGCACAAACAATGGTTAGAGACTGCTTTGATTGCATGTAAATATAAGCACCATTTGAATGATTTGTTTTCTTTTTATTGAGCAAAGCACTCACTATCCATCACTGAAAAACAATGAAAAACAGAGGTTGTTTCAAACCTTATGTTAAAATGGTTACATTATGACTCTTGTCCTTTTAGCTCCTCAGAGGAATCTTTGTAAATCAAAGGAGCTAAAAAGAGTGCAACATTTTAAAAATACTCTGAAGAAATGTTATCCATTTTAAAACAGCCCTACATGTAAATTGTGGTGTTTTTACACAGTGGCTAAGGCTTTTACTCCCCATGGGTTCCTCTCAGTAAACTTCAGGGGGTGTGTCTGTATTTCCGCTGTGAATTAGGCTAACTTCAGCAGATGGTAGTAATTTACAGAGGGCTACCCTTTGTGTTAAAGGCAGAGTCAACACACTGTACTGGTTTTCTTGTATTTAGAGAAGAGCTGAATGCACAAATCTTTTAAAGCTTTAATAAGCTGGGCCCAACAGTGGGTCCATCACTTAGTAACAGATGAGAGAATGGTAGCACTTAGAGAATATGCAATGAGATATATGTATATATATGTGTATATATATATGTATATATATATCTGTATTAGATATATTGGTATATTGGTGTGTTACGCCTTCATTCCAGCATGTGGACTGTTATGTAGAGTGATGCGTAGCACAGAAAGCATTCCCCTGCAGTTTACTGTAGGCTTGGCTGGGCATGGCAGATGTCTGCAACACTGCTCTGCTCTGAGTTGAGGGCTCCATTTCAAAGGCCTGTTTACTGGCAAGCCTTAATAGGAAGTGATCTTAAAGTGTTCCTTTAAACATGTCGGAGGCTAATGGTTTAATTTGCTCAGGGTATTGCTCTGTCTAATGAGATTTAGCATGCGCTCCCAACAGCACTACTCAAACACTCATCTTTTGGAAAGAGAGATATAATATCCTGGTGCTCATTAAGTACACAACATGTCTTTTAATTTTGTCACACAATTTCCATATTGCTGCATCAGATTTGATTTTCTTACACATACCAACAGTATGTGTAATGTATATATGCATGTATGCGTTTTTGTCTCTAGTCTTGTTAAGCTTTGCAAAGAACACAGTGTAGTTTTGTGATTTAATGATTATTATTTGTGTTTAACTGTGCACATTGCTTAGTCAGTTTGTTTAGTGTGTGTGTGTGTGTGTGTTCTTGTTTTCACACATGCACACACACTTACAGAAGTGCTAGGTGCAGGGCTAAACAATGATGGATTGGGTCCCGCAGGTCTCTAGTGTGTTCATTTTCAGAGTCCAGCCGATGGCTTAGGTCATCCCAGGGATCAAAGGATACGACTGGATCATGGCAACATCCCTCCCTTTGGTCCTGGGTCTTACACCCCTTCTTGTCTCTGGATGAAGACAGAACGTTGTCTTCTTCTGTCTGGCAGCTTTCTCACTTACCTTTCTCTGATGGAGGATGCCCTCCTGTACTCCTCGCCTGAGGCAAGACATATCTCTGTCATTTTGATTCTTATTTGTTGACCATGTTATGGTGATGGTTTTACATCAAATGGTCCTCAAAGGCCGTTCATTACCTGGACTCAATTTTGCTTTGGTGGAAACACAAAGCAAGGCATTAACTTTTGTATTAAAATACAGTTTTGGTCATCGATTGGTATTTAATGTACAACAAAGATAAAGGTTAATCTCAAACATCCAAAAACATCCAAATCACTGGTGAAGCACTCAGATTCAGAGTTTTGGGTGTGTGTGAGGTGAAAGCCCATGCATCCATGTCAGCTGAAACATAAACCATAAACGGTTTAAAAAGGTGATTGGATGGATATTAAAACTGTTTAGGTGTAAAGTTAGATTTACACATAGCCTTTATAGAATTTTCTCCTCTATTGTGTACCTAAATGGGAATCTTATAACAGAACTGTATGGCATGTAAGAGTAACAATGCTTTCTTCTAGGTTTTGTACTGCCTTCCATGCTATCATGCTGTGCTTAACATTTTAGCTGTTATAATTGTTTTGACTGCAGAAATTTCCAGAGCATTTGGTTTCACCTGGTTATTGGTTTCCATCCTCTCAGACATTTCCAGATGTATATTCTCCACTATTTGTTCTATATTCATAAAAAATACTGATTACCAAAGTCTAAAAAAGAAGTCTATATATTAAAGCTAGCATATAGAACATTAATTCAAAATCTAGCATGTTCAATCAAGGTTTGCGAGCCAAAGGGCCACCTTCTGAACCATGTCCATTGTATTATTTCCACAAGAAATAATACAATTTCATGGGACTCAGCAACCCTTCTTGGAAGCTTTCCCATCTCTCTTTTGCCTTTTCTCTGTCTGGTTCCCATCTTATCAAGTGAAGTATGTGCAGGGTTAGATGCTGGAGATAAGCTTGTCTGGGTAAAACTCCATGAAATGGAGCAATAGGATTATGGTGTCCATGCACAAGTCTCAGGCAAACCTCTCTGAAATGGATTGCCCTTACTCACATCTGCTTTTCATCTTCTGTTCTATCTATCTATCTATCTATCTATCTATCTATCTATCTATCTATCTATCTATCTATCTATCTATCTATCTATCTATCTATCTATCTATCTATCTATCTATCTGTCTATCTATCTATCTGTTGTTCTAATATCTACAATTCAGGATTCAAGATTCAAGATTCAATGTGTGTATTGTCATGTGTACATAAGAAATAACATTTCTCTGTGCAATGAAATTCTTCCTTTGCTGTCCATACACAAATGCTAAGTTAGATAGGGTTGAAGGAACAAGATAAATAAGATTAAAAAAAAATAAGGATAAAAAGCAGTGAAAGATAAATAAATAACTACAAAAAAATAAATAAGTGAAGACAAGTGAGGTATGCAGATGTCAATGTAAATGGATGTGCAAAAGAGCTTAATGTGCAAAATGAACTTAGTGTGCATATCTTGGTAGGATTACATCTTTTACTTAAGTAAAGGTTATAAATAATTGTTTCTTTGGAAAACAGCTATTCAGCATAAAACAATGTTTACATTTTTGTGCTGCCACTTTGCATAATACATTTTTATGAAGGCCTCATTAGCCCCCAAATTGAACATTTTATTCACATATTTTAGATTAAATATTTTACTTTCCCAGTTGCTAGTCTTGGTAGCCGGGGATCAGTCCACCAGGGCCTCTGCTCCTGGCTGCCTCCCAACACACATTGCACCCGACCCCTATGGCGCCTCCAAATGATCAATCTTGTATCATCAGACCTGCAGCCATATGTTCTGGACACTCAGGTAAAGAGAGAGGCTGAGCTTTCAGCTGATCACCACCTGGTGGCGAGTTGGATCACACCTAGATGTGAGGGTGCGCTGGGAATGCCTGGGAGAGGCCCCGGTCTGTGAGATCTTTAATGCACAACTCTGGCAGAGCTTCAGCAGCATTCCAATGGTGACTGGGGACAACTGAGTCCAAATGGACCATGTTCAGCACCTCCATTGCTGAAGCTGCTTCACTGAGCTGTGGCCGCAAGCTGGTTGGTGCTTCTTGTGGTGGTCAATTTCCCTACCTTCACCTATGGTCACAAGCTATGGGTAGTGACCGAAAGAACGAGGTCGTGGATACAAGCGGCGGAAATGAACTTCCTCCGAAGGGTGGCTGGCCTCTCCCTTACAGATAGGGTGAGAAGTTCGGCCATCCGGGAGGGGCTCAGAGTAGAGCCGCTGCTCATCCACATCGAAAGGAGCCAGTTGATGTGGTTCGGGCATCTGGCAAGGATGCCTCCTGGGTGAGGTGTTCTGGGCATGTCCCACTGGGAGGATGCCCCGGGGCAGACCCAGGACATGAGAGAGATTATATCTCTTGGCTGGCCCGGGAACGCCTTGGTGTGCCCCCGGACAAGCTGGAGGAAGTGGCTGGGGAGAGGGAGGTCTGGGCTTCTCTGCTTAGACTGCTGCCCCAGCGACCTGGCCCCAGATAAGCCGAAGAAGGCGGATGGATGGATGGATGGATGGATGGATGGATGGATATAATTTCCTGTGCCCCCCCGCCAAGTGTTCTTAGAGCTTCCAATGCCAACCATTGGAAAAAATCCTGGAAACACTCCTACAGTCATTAAAGATCATTAGTATTCCTATGATAGAAATGAATTTACCATTGTTGGATTCCATAAGCTCCTCCCGCCGAAAGGTCTGATGAGCTTATGCCACGGTGTCTGTCATCCGTCCATCTGTCTGTCCGCCCATCCATCTGTCTATCTGTCCGGCCACAAATTAAAAGAATCACTACTCCTCCTAAACTACTGGTCAGAATTTAACAAATGTTGAACACAGTGATCACCTAATGGGTCTGCACCTAACTTGTGCTCAAGGTTAAGGTCACATTGGTCAATTTATGATCTGTTTTCCCTTTTTAAAGGAAACACTACTCCTCCTAGAGGTCAGATTTCAGTGAAGTGAGAATTAAAAGTGTCTGTGAGCATCCTTGACTTCTCAGTGGATTTTAATTCTCAATAGTTTGTGTAATCCAGCTAACTAATGACAACAAAACTTTGAACATTCTTTCTGTATTTCACAGATTACAATAACCTGTAAAATGTGATGGACCATGAAGTGACTGAGGAGTGTATATTGGCTCAATGACGGGGTTTCAGTAACTCAGCTGTTTCTTATCAAAGTGTTTCTCATTCTGTTTGTCCGTACTGTTATTGAGCACATACTGATAAATTCTGAGGATGCTTATTTGGGAGCAAATGTTAATAAAAATGGGTTCATTTGTTGTTAGAAACCATAGAATTTTTGTTTTTTAATTTTGTAGAGGATATTATTTTTACACGTCCTTGACAATTTTGAGAATTGGGATCCAAAATGCCCCTTAAGGTAGTCCACACTTTGTCTTTTGTCTGTGTGTGCAAACTGGTCAGTGGTTAATGAGATACCATCTTACTTGCAAATATAACAATAAAATCTCAGAGAAAATCTACAATTCAAACTTATTATGTCTTTATTTAAAATGAGTAACTTAAAGTTCCTTTTTCTTTAAATTTCTTATTTTTGGAATAACAAAACATGAAATCCAAAACCCGCTCTGTAAAATATGTTAATAACATGAACCAAGAATTTGAAAACTAAATCGGTCTACTCAGATTTCTCTTCTAAAAACATATTCAGAGTAGTTTACATATGCACAGATAGTTAATTTGCATATTTAAACATATAATTTTGAAAATCTATTCTTTTTAAAAAAAGACTTTATGTGTGTAATCAGCTTAAAACTCATTATTATAACATTCAAGTACATTATGACAACATGACAGGAACTCTGTCCAGACTGACTTAATCCAGTGTGTCAGTCATTCCTTTTATAAAATAAAGATTCACAAACCATTCTCACATGCATATCCAGGCAGGCGTATTCAGTCAGCTTTGAGTATCTGCAGTTTTGACCCAGGTCCCCCGCTAATGTTAAGCATTTGTGCCACAGGATGATCTATAAGTTGTTCTATCCGTGCCCTCTTCACAGCACGATGCAAAACAATCTGAAAGCCAAACTAGTCCTTCTCTGTGTATCCTGCTATCTTTAAACTGAAATATTGTGATTATTCCCTCGGCTCAGGGGAGAATAGCTGTAATCGCCAGACAAATGATGTGGAAAAGCAATAAAAAGGCACTCCCAAGAGACTCTTCTAGCTGGTCGAGTGACACAGACCATGAGGGATATGAGCTGCCGATGTGTCTATAGAGAGTGATCCAAGTTGTAGCGCAGCATTGCCTCAGAGCCATAGATCTGCACTGCTTAAAGGGGATTTGACTAAACAAATGGCAGCATATGGTAGATGAGGACGAGGAGGCAAGTGGAGAAAGGGAGAGGTGGCATTGTTTTCAGAGAGAAAGAAAGCAGGGGTGTAGTGGTGGTGGTGGAGGGGGTCTGTGTCTCTCCTCCCCTCTTCAATCTTTCATTATGTTGTCACACTCTAGCTGTGTGCTTCCAGTAACACTTTAATTAGCCTCCATGAGTTTAATTGTGCGTGTATGTCTGCCAGCTTGTTTTGCTGTGTAAATCTGTCTTGTTTGTTTTTCCCGTTCTGAGGATGGCCGCTGCTGCAGGATACCCTGTGCACCTTCACGTTTACTCAACATCTTGGGTTTTCACTGAACATTGTGCTGTAAACACATGATGCTTTAAGGTTTCTTTAAGCAACCATTAAGCCACTCATATTAGCTGTGGCCACATTTCAAAATTCGATTCCAAATTTAAGATTAGTTTTACTTTTAAAAGTGGAAAAATATTGACCCGAGCTTTCCTTCTCTCTTTCTTTCTTTTAACCAGTTAGCTCACTAACTACATAGATAACTAGATTTTGAATAGCTTGGATTGGAATGTAGATATAATTTTAGGAATTTAAGTAAAAAATTTTTAAAAAGTGTACAGGCTCTTTCCCCTGCAGAGTGACGTGACTTGATTTATGAAAAACACAACACTACAAGATTAATAGATGCGAAGAAACAAAATGATATGCCTTTATGTTTACTCTCATTCAGTGAGTCAGCACTTAGAGCATGCATTACAACTCTGATCTGAAAGAACGTGCACTGCTAACGTTAGCATATGTGTAAATAAACCGAGTCAGTCAAAGTGAGAAATCAAAAAAATATGAAGTAAATGAATAGACGCTGCTCTGGACGTCCTCCTCTGTTTCTTTTCCTTTGTGAGGACACAAGAAGGTGTTTTGCTGGCATCAAACCATGACTGTGTGTTTCCATCTGTTTGCGTGTGTGTCTGGAGTTACTGTTGCCGCTGCTTCTGCAGCCGCTTTCACTCACCTCCGTCTCCTCCCTTCACTGGCCTAATCAACAAAACAGCCTCAGCTGCCCCTTCGGATCCCCTGCCAGGGTCCCTATCATCCTCTGATCAAATATTAATGTGTGATACTAAGCTTGCTCACTAATCCAAAGCCAATTAATATTATCTGTCAATTATTTACAGATCCTTAGGTGTGGAGGCAGCTCCCCAAGGACTACATCGGCCAGGTTCAGAATACATAATTGACTTCCTCTTTTGCCCCAACACCATCACCCCACCCCATTTCCCATCTTGCCTTCATTCTTTTTTCCTCTCCCCCTTAAATTTCCTTTCATTTCCCCCCTCTCTTTTCATCTGCTCCTTCCTTTCTTGTTTATGTGTGTCTTTAAAGACCTAAATGGTTGTCTTTGCACTGGTTCACTGGTGAGCAGTGCAGGATGCTGCCTATGCATTAGCATTGCTGATATATCTGACACTGGAGGATGTGGAGGAGGATGCGCTCTGCTCAGGCTTTGTGTCTGACTCTCACTCATACAGTGCAGTCAGGGAATATTGTTATTAGTTTTTATCAGTGATGCGCAAAAACATGACATATGTTTCAAATCCCCGAGCCTACTGATTCGCATTGTTAGCTTCAATCACTTCTATTCTTATTCCAATAGATGCTGGATTTGCTTTTGCTGTGCACTTGGAGATGGCCTTGCAAGTGGTAGCTTGGTTGACTCATAGGCACACACACACACACACACACACACACACACACACACACACTGGTAATCAGTCGTGGCTGTTTGTCGCTGGCTGTTTTTGTCCTTTACTTTCTTTCTCACTCATTTGATGGCTGAGAGAAGCGGTCGCTCTGTGGTAATGGAGTTTTCACCCTCTGAAGTCTTTATCCCACACAGCAAAGAGAGTCTCCTGCAGCCTCTGCCCCTTGTAGCTTATGTAGCTGTCCGCAGAGGCGATGGAGGGGGCTGGGGGAGGCCTGGTACTGTTGGTGTTTTGGGCAGTGGGCAGAGTGGAGACTGGCATCTGAGAAGGAATAATGACGGCCAGTTGTTTGGATCCCTTGAGCCATGAATCTAGGTCTTCTCCCTCTACAGAAGAAAGGCAGCAGAAGAAAGGCAGGATGAAAGGAGGGGGGAGTCAATTCTGACAGTGTATTTGTGCTGTTACTAAACTCCTACCACCTCCCATAATGCTCTTTGACCTGCCAGGGCCTCTAATTGGCTCAGCGAGGAGTCGGAAAATGTTGAGGTTTCAGTCCACTCCTGTCTTCCAGTTTTCTAAAATGCTCTGCCCCATGATTGGTGTTTGTTGGCTTACTTGCTACAGTATATTTTGTACTAACTAGCTCTTTGCTTCGGAGTTCTGCCTTGATCAGGTCTTTGTACTTTTCTCTCTCTAATAAGTATAGATGAGCTGTTTTGCTAAATGTGAGCAGGAAGATGGCTTCCTCTCTTCAGCCATGCCTTCACAGCTCAGATCTCGCCATTTGTGGGAGCGGTTTAATCTGATATGTAAATATAACGTTTGATCCAAAGGGATAGTCTAACGAGCAAAAGTGTCTGCTTTTCTCCGCCTTCCCTGCACGGTAATTAAAACAAAGCCCATTTGAGCTTTTCTCTTCCGTCTCCTGTCTTTTCTGTCCGTCTCCTCCCTGTCTTTATGCTTTCTTCTTCTCTCGCTCTCTTGTTCCCTGCCTCTCTGTGTCTCCTCTTTGACACCAGCTCAGCACAGTCTTGATTTTTACATGTTTCATCCTTTACATTAGGCAGCTGCTGCATATTTTGTCAGAACTGTTGCTGTGAAGTACATTTGTCATATTGAAAATGCAGTGTTTGAAGCCGGGCTCTTTTGAAGTGGCTGATGTGCGGCTGTTTTAACTGGAAGGCAAAGGGACGGCAGTCGCCCATAATGGGGGAGTATTCAAATGACTGACCTCTAGATGACAGACCCAACCAACTGCGCTATGAATAAACAGCAGCTTGATGTGGCGCTTTACACTGTGCTTTGTTCAGGTGTTGATATCATGTTCCTATCATACTGGCTGCTAAATGACTGAAGGTCACTGGTGTCTGAGGGATGGCACTGAGATCCATTTACCTAAGAGCTGAAAGAGTGAGTGTGCAGAGCCGGTCGGCCTGGTGAGGTGTGTGTGTGTGAATGGTGATGAATACATTGCCAGCAAGTTCTCACTTCCATATGAAGATATATTTGCTTATGAGAAATAAGCACACCCTCAAGTGAGCACCACCAATTTTTGTTCTTGCCATCATGCAAATGTTATTGAATCAGAATAATTCTAAATGAGATAAGCGTGTGCCCCTTATCTGTAGCCTGTGTGCTGTTTACGTGCATGTTTAGCAGAAGCGCAGCACCTTCTCCGCTCCTCTGAGGCTGCATGTAGAGGGTTTTATAACCACAGAGAAGGCAGGAAGAAAAAGTTATTGCTTTTTGTCTCTCATGCAGTAACCTGTGATCCGCGTCTCTTTCTTGAGTTTAGTCATGTTGTGATATGTTTTAAACATCCATGAAGTTTGCAATATGGTCTCGTCACATCAGAGCTATTATGAGTTAAACGTAGATTTGTTGGTAGGCACTGCTTGTAACTGATCCATCCATCCATCCATCATCCATCCACCTTCTTCCACCTATCCATAGTGCCATGTGACAGCTGAGGTAAATCACACAAAGGAAAAAAACAAAACAAACAAAATTAAAATTAAAAATTATTAAAAATTTAAATCCTGATTGTGGATTATCAGCTACAAAAACGTAGCCAAATCCTTACTGCACATCAACAAAAATGATGCTTTCTTTTGTGATTGGCAAAACAACAAAACGATATCAAATTTTAAAATATGTGTCACATATTGACCATATATGATCTATATGACAACTTATTAACCAGGAAACCTTAAAAGAGAGCCTTCAAACTGAATAACAGACCAAGCCTTTAATCCAATGCACCAATGCATGCTAATCTTGCTCTTAAAAATGGAAGTCACTGTAATTTATGTCTATTGACTGGACATGAATGGGACTTATTCACAGACTGTATGTCACAGGAGGTAGAGCAGGTCATCTACT